>NC_135813.1:105328202-105415713 GCF_964213995.1 Mustelus asterias
TTGGTATGGCTCCTGCCCTGCCCAAGACTGCAAGGAACTACAAAAGATCATGAATGTAGCCCAATCCATCACGCAAACCAGTCTCCCATCCATTGACTCTGTCTACACTTCCCACTGCCGCGGCAAAGCAGCCAGCATAATGAAGGACCCCACGCATCCCGGACATTCTCTCTTCCACCTTCTTCCGCCAGGAAAAAGACACAAAAGTCTGAGGTCACATACCAGCCAACTCAAGAACAGCTTCTTCCCTGCTGCCCTCAGACTTTTGAATGGACCTACCTTGCATTAAGTTGACCTGTCTCTACACCCTAACTATGACTGTAACATTACGTTCTGCACTCTCTCGTTTCGTTCTCTATGAACAGTATGCTTTGTCTGTATAGCGCACAAGAAACAATACTTTTCACTGTATGCTAATACATGTGACAATAATAAATCAAATCAAATCAAATCAATAATATCATACTCCCATGTGTTCATCTGCCTTAACCGTTAGACTCCTTGCATTAAAATAAATGGGGATTGCGACTCTGCAAGGAAAGTAGAGTTGAGGTCAAGTATCAGCGATTATCTTATTACATGGAAGAGATGACTCAAGGAGGGCTGTATCTTACTCGCATTTCTTGTGTTAATTAGTAAGAAATAGAGTCATAGAGGCTTTGGCTTTTGCAGTCTGTGAAGTTTCTTTTTATCTTTACAGTCCAAAGTTAGCTCAAGTAAAGTCGATGTGTTAAAGACAACAAGAAACATTGGAAAGGTGCAAGTGGATGCCCGCACCTCGGGGCAACACTGGGTGGATTTGGGGTGGAAATTTGCTTCGCTTTGTGTTTCTGAGAGTCCTCACAGGGTCGTAGCTGCTGGAATATCCACGTACCGGCTGTAGACTTTTAGCAGGTTTTCCCCAGTGGCAAATAGGTGGAATCTTAAGTGGCGCTGTGGTTGACTTGCCTGGGGGAGCTGCCTGCCGCGGGTGGTGTGTGTGGGAGTTTAAAGGGAGAATTGGGACTGAGTACAATTGAGTCCTCTGGGTGAAGGAAGAAATCTCCATTGATGTGACGTTAGTCGTGCCTGTCAATGAGTCAGTAAGTGGGGAGGGGGGAAGGGGGAGGGTGGAGGAGGTCTCAGCTCATGGAGCAGCGAACAGCTCTGGTGACATGTTGTACCAGCTTTCATTGAACTTTGGCTCGAATTCTGCAACCGAATTGCTTCTGCTGCGCTCTGCCCGCTCCAGTTTGGGGAGAGCGGTTTCACTGACGACCACAGGGCGACTCGGGACGGGGCAGCTGGCCAGTGAAAGGTGCTGCTATCGAACTCTGAGGAGAGAACACCCCCTGGGCGCCAGGATTCAGCAGCACTGGGAGAACACAGAGAAAGTGTCCAGATATTACCCGCTGCACTGATAGCACAAGGTAAATATTAGCGACAATAAGGCACTTACTGCTCACTCTCCCTAGAACCTGTTTGAAGATACATTCATAATTAATTCAGGATATTAATACAAATGTCCACACTTGTGTGACATCGGAATATCTGCGTATTTCTTAAGTCATGATGCTTTGACATCTGATCATTGATATATTTTTTAAAGTACAACATATAATATATCATTTCATATAATGGAATAAATGGATTGTGGGGTCAAATGTATTCCAGTTTTGAATGTCCAAACATTTGTGGGAAGATAATTTTAAATAGTATATGAGGTGCTAGTATATACAACCAGGAAAGTGCGCACATCCTTTGCCTGAGGCGTTGAGGTTGGGTTTTTAACAATGCACACAGCTCCGACCAGAGTCAGGAAACTGCGGAATTCCGCTCTCCATTGCCTCACAGAGAGATATGTTGCAGAGAGCGGGACACACACAATAATATCTCAAGGTCAACGAGAGGGGAAAAAAAACCGTGCCGAAACAATAGAGAAATTTAAAAATGAATCAGTGCAGCCTGAGCAGAAAACGGTTCGGGAGCCGAAGAGAATCATACATGGGATACATGAACCTGACAGTGAGGCAGGAAAGCGGAGCCAAGTGGATCATTTTAAATGAGTGAAGATTGCCTTTGAGTATTAGCTAAGAACGCCCCGATCAGACTGAGAAATAGTGGGAATGGTCTGATCAAGACAAAAAAAAGATATTGAAAAATGCAGCGGCATTCTGACCAGGTTAAGATCTCGCAGGGATAAAGTTTTCATAGTCTAAAAGGCGTTTTCCCCGCTCCTGCTCGGCGTGTCTTAAACTTACAATTCAGAGAGGTCCCGGCGCGCCACTTAGAAACCTTGTGAAGGTCAAATCTCACTTCGAGATTTTAAATGCAACCTGTTATTTTCTAAAGTTTGCAATCTGCCGGAAAAGGGGCCATTTCGGCCCAGGTTGAACCGACGCAGCTGCGATTATTCTGGAGCTGCGTGTGTGTCTGTATCTGTATTCTGTGTGTCTGTCTTTGTGTGTGTGTTTGTGTGTGTATGTCTGTGTATGTGACTGCATGTGTCTGTCTGTATGTATGTGTGTGTGTTCTGTGTGTGTCTGTCTTTGTGTATGTGTTTGTGTGTGTATGTCTGTGTATGTGTCTGTCTGTATGTATGTGTGTGTGTTCTGTTTGTGTCTGTCTTTGTGTATGTGTTTGTGTGTGTATGTCTGTGTATGTGTCTGTATGTGTGTGTGTGTTCTGTGTGTGTCTGTCTTTGTGTATGTGTTTGTGTGTGTATGTCTGTGTATGTGTCTGTATGTGTCTGTCTGTATGTATGCGTGTGTGTGTGTTCTGTGTGTGCCTGTCTTTGTGTGTGTGTCTCTGTGTGGGTCTGTCTGAATGTGTGTGTCTGTGTTCTGTGTGTGCTGTATGTGTTCTGTGTGCGTGTGTGTGTCTGCCTGTGTGTGTGTACCTATGTTTTCTGTGTGCGTCTGTGTTCTGTGTGTGTTGTGTGTGTGCTGTGTGTGATCTTTGTGCGCCAGTGTGTGTTCTGTATGTGCGTTCTGTGTGTGTGTATGTGTGTGTGTGTCTATCTGTGTGTGTGTGTTGCGCGTGTGTGCGTGCCTGGACTCATTCTCCGCGGGAAGGGGTTTAATTTGGGTGGGAGAAGATGCACCAGCGGAAGAAGCACCCGGTGTAGTTCCAGAACGTGGCTATTGATGATTAGAGTGCAACAAGTCCACAGTCCTGGGGGGGGGGGGGGGGAACAGAAGTGTTTATTCTCTGGGATTCACAGACTTCTGTTTCATTATTCTATTTATTTGATATATATTTCACACATCGGTTCCTGAACAGATTTGGGTCCAAACACAAACTCAACATGAAGCAAGGATCCCGGTGGAAACTGGAAAACTGTAATATGTACAGTGGTCCAGAGCCACATTGGACTCGAAAAGTTAACACTTGTTTTTTCTCCCTCTTTCTCCACGGACGCTGCCAGACCTGCTGAGTATTTCCACCACATCCTGTTCATGTGTGACCCCTTGGTCAGAGAGCGGTTTGAAAAACCACACAGCCCTCACTCCCGAAACTTCTCTCTACAGATACTGCCAGACCCGTTGAGGGGTTCTAACAGTTCCTGCTTATATATATATATATATTCCCTACTTCCTATTTATTTATATGCATATTCCAATAATTCATATATATACAATTCTAAATACACACTCCTTAGCCAGTAGCCTTTCTTTAACGCACTGGGGGTATTCTCCTCTCTCCATACCGCTGAAGCATCTCTAAGCCATTTAAGGTTTTATTTGGGGAGCAATGATTCCTGAGTTTCAGAAAGCCGAGTTGAACATTGAGTTGTGCGGGAGTGGGTGAGGCACAGGCGAGTTTCCAGCCAGACTTGCACGGGGTGGAGGGAGGGCGAGGGAGGGGCGGGAGGGGGGAGGTGGAGTCAAGCTGAGATGGCTTCAATGTGGACCAGTTCTCGGTGATAAGATTTTATATTGTGTCTGGGCAGGAAAAAGGCAGGGCATGACTCCACTGCTACCAATATAAACTGATGTGGAGATGCCAGCATTGGACAGGGGTGGACACACTAAGAGGTGGCACAGTGGTTAGCACTGCTGCCTCACAGCATCAGGGACCTGGGTTTGATTCCCGGCTTGGGTCACTGTCTGTGTGGAGTTTGTACGTTCTCCCCGTGTCTGTCTGGGTTTCCCCCGGGTGCTCCAGTTTCCTCCCACAGTCTGAAAGACGTGCTGGTTAGGTGCATTGACCTGAACAGGCGCCTCAGTGTGGGACTAGGGGAATTTCACAGTAACTTCATTGCAGTGTTAATGTAAGCCTTACTTGTGACTAAGCAGAGAGTTGGGATAAATGGGTGCTTTTCTGGTTGGCAGTTGGTGACCAGTGGCGTGCCGCAGGGATCGGTGCTGGGGCCTCAATTGTTTACCATTTACATAGATGATCTGGAGGAGGGGACTGAATCTAGGATATTCAAGTTTGCTGATGACACGAAGGTGAGTGGGAAAGCGAATTGCGTGGAGGACGTGGAAAGCCTGCAGAGAGATTTGGATAGGCTGAGCGAGTGGGCGAGGATCTGGCAGAAGGAATATAATGTTAGCAAATGTGAGGTTATCCACTTTGGAAGAAATAATAGTAAATTGGAATATTATTTAAATGGAGAAAAATTACATCGTGCGACTGTGCAGAGGGACCTGGGGGTCCTTGTGCACGAATCGCAAAAACTCAGTCTGCAGGTGCAGCAGGTGATCAAGAAGGCGAATGGAATGTTAGCCTTTATCGCGAGGGGGATAGAATATAAAAACAGGGAGGTCTTGCTGCAACTGTACAAGGCACTGGTGAGGCTGCAACTGGAGTACTGTGTGCAGTTTTGGTCCCCTTATTTGCGAAAGGATATATTGGCCTTGGAGGGAGTGCAGAGAAGGTTCACCAGGTTGATACCGGAGATGAGGGGTGTAGCTTATGAGGAGAGATTAAACAGATTGGATCTGTACTCGTTGGAGTTTAGAAGGATGAGGGGTGATCTTATAGAGACATATAAGATAATGAAGGGGCTGGATAGGGTAGAGGTGGAGAGATTCTTTCCACTTAGAAGGGAAACCAGAACTAGAGGGTACAGCCTCAAAATAAGGGGGGGCCGGTTCAGAACAGAGTTGAGGGGGAACTTCTTCTCTCAGAGGGTAGTGAATCTCTGGAATTCTCTGCCCATTGAAGTGGTGGAGGCTTCCTCGTTGAATATGTTTAAATCACGGGTAGATATTTTTCTGATCGATAAGGGAATTAGGGGATATGGGGAGCAGGCGGGTAAGTGGAACTGATTCGCTTCAGATCAGCCATGATCTTGTTGAATGGCGGGGCAGGCTCGAAGGGCCAGATGGCCTACTCCTGCTCCTATTTCTTATGTTCTTATGTTCTTATAATAAATAAACTTTACTTTTAAAAGTACAAAGTCTCACAACATCAGGTTAAAGTCCAACAGGTTTATTTGGAATCACGAGCTTTTGAAAGGCTGCTCCTTCATCAGGTGAGTGGAGGCGTGGGTTTAGAAACGCAGTATATATCGGCAAAGAGACAATTACAAGATAATTACAGATTGGAATGTGAAGAATGGTTGGAATGTGGGTCTTTACAGGTAATCAAGTTGCACACATGAGGACAGGCTCAACCGGGATCTAGGGTTCTTTCTGGTCACTATTTATAAGCCCCACCATACTGCCTGGGTTTGCAAAATCCAACTAACTGTCCTGGCTTGAGACAATTCACACCTCTTGAACCTTTTTTGATTTGATTTGATTTATTATTGTCACATGTATTAACATATGGTGAAAAGTATTGTTTCTTGCGTGCTATACTGACAAAACATACCGTTCATAGAGAAGGAAATGAGAGAGTGCAGAATGTAGTGTTACAGTCATAGTTAGGGTGTAGAGAAAGATCAGCTTAATGCAAGGTAAGTCCATTTAGAAGTCTGACAGCAGCAGGGAAGAAGCTGTTCTTGAGTCGGTTGGTACGTGGCCTCAGACTTTTGTATCTTTTTCCTGAAGGAAGAGGGTGGAAGAGAGAATGTCGAGGATGCATGGGGTCCTTAATTATGCTGGCTGCTTTGCCGAGGCAGTGGGAAATGTAGATAGAGTTAATGGATGGAAGGTTGGTTTGCGTGATAAATTGGGCTACATTCACAACCTTTTGTAGTTTCTTGCTATCTTGGGCAGAGCAGGAATCATACCAAGCTGTGATACAACCAGAAAGAATGCTTTCTATGGTGCATCTGTAAAGGTTGCTGAGAGTCATAGCTGACATGCCAAATTTCCTTAGCCTTCTGAGAAAGTAGAGGCGTTGGTGGGCTTTCTTAACTGTGATTGTCCCTTTCTCCACGCACACTGTTTGTACCTGTAAAGACTTGATTACCTGTAAAGACTCGCATTCCAACCATTCTTCACATTCTAATCTGTAATTATCTTGCAGTTGTGTCTTTGTCTATATATGCCGTGTTTGTGAACCCACCTCTCCACTCACTTGATGAAGGAGCAGCGCTCGGAAAGCTCCTGATTCCAAATAAACCTGTTGGACTTTAACCTGGTGTTGTGAGACTTCTTACTGTGCCCACCCCAGTCCAACGCCGGCATCTCCACATCATAATTAAGAATGGAAGTTAAAATCCGGCACATTTTGTCTCCCTAATCATATGTATGGTTTCCTACCTAATGCTTTTAAGGAGTTTGTGTCGGTGACAATTACAGGAGACAGATAAAGGAGCTGCAGTGATCTATGATGTGGAGATGCCGGCGTTGGACTGGGGTAAATACAGTAAGAAGTTTAACAACAGACCTGTTGGACTTTAACCTGGTGTTGTTAAACTTCTTACTGTGATCTATGCGGTCATTTCTGGTCACTGGGGTGAGGGTTTCGGCCTTTCTGACGTGTGGCAGACTTGTTTGCGTGTAGCCATGACTTCAGCCTCTATGTCACACTCTGGGGCGAGGTGTAACCCAAGAAGTTTCCATTTACTCGGCAGCATGTATAATTTATAGAGCCCATGGCTCTCCAGAAAGATGCTGCTTCTCCTATTGCAAAGACCTGCCTGGGCCGCAGTTCACCCTCTCATTCTGTGTCTTTCCCGTGAGCAGAGGCGGATTTTGGATGTCAGAGCCGCGGGAGTGGGCGTGAGGACATGTCTCCAAGTTCCCGCCTGTGATCGCCATTCATGGTAAGAGTTGCACCTCACTCCACACAGGCGCGTGACTCGTTACACTCCTTGGCTCAAATGTCCCACCTTCAATAATGATTTATTTTTATTTTTATTATGAAATTCCTAATTCCGAAGCTCTAACCGGCCTACAGAATACAACATCATTGCTAAGAAAACGATGATGCTACAGCATGTTTTATTTCAATGCTGAAGATTAAGGGGGGATGATGGCATGTCCAGAAAGTACTGATTTGCCAAATATATGGAGCTGCTGACGCGTGTAGAGAGAATGCCGAACGCGTGTCTCTGCGCTAAAAGGAGTAAAACAAGATTGGTTCAAGATCATTTTTTAAAAGGACTGACTTGATTACAGTTGCATGTTATGTCTGGTATCTGGGAGAAGATGTTGCCCCGGGCACTGTAACCTGCTGATCGAATACATTAGGGACTCCCCTTTGTAACCTTGAAACTGATTGCATATACCTGTATCCTCCGGCTGATCTACAAATATCACTTTCTTCGTCCACGTCTGAATTAAAAGACTCGCCCCTAATTTCCGACACTGACTTCAATGTTTCGTAATGATAGTTGTCATTATATTCTCATACTAATCTTTTCTTCCTGTGAGTAACACTTCTCATTTTTTTCTGAACAGTTTTCCATCCCCCAGTTGCCGGTTTCCATCGCTGCTTGTATCAAATACCAATTGGCTATTTACACGGATGAGGTTAATGTTAGTTCTCTCTACAATATGTGTGTGTTGGGTAGAGCAGTAACAGACATGTGGGGTATCCCCACACATTCACATACTCCCACACACAGATATGTGGGGCACACACACACTCACATACACCCACACACAGACATGTGGGGCACACACTCACATACTCCCACGCACAGATATGTGGGGCACACACACACTCACATACACCCACACACAGACATGTGGGGGACACACACGTACTCCCACACACAGATATGTGGGGCACACACACACTCACATACACCCACACACAGACATGTGGGGGACACACACACGTACTCCCACACACCTGACATGCGGGGCACCCCCAAACACTTATATCCTTCCAAAAGGGATCGCTACGAATATCACCATCCCCACCTCCGCCACCGTCCTCCAGGTCAGGGAGGCGATTGAAGAGGAGAAGGTGCTGAGGCAAACTGTACATTTCTAATTGTTCTCCTGGTTCAGATCAGTCAGTTCAGCATAAACCAGGGATTGGACATTTTGTGAGCGAGCGACTAGCTTAACTGACTGATACAATGACCTTATAGTTATATAAGTGGGATTTACACTCTATCCAGCTGTGTCGTACAGTGCTCAGAGTTATATAGTGGGATTTACACCTTTCTATCCAGCTGTGTCATACAGCGGCTACATCAGGAGACGGGACGCTTTGAAGACTGAATATCGGGATGTCTCGGGGTTTCTTTTTCAGATGTTCAGTTTGCTACTTCGCTTCCACCAGAGCCAAAATATGATTAAACAACAAAAAAACATAATCCCGCCCCAAAATAGAGAAATTGCCTCTCTTCTATGGGGCTTCCAGATCAAATAGCCCGGGGAGAAAGTTAAATAAAACAGGCGATGCTGGAAATGTTCAGCAGGTCAGGCAGCGGTTATGGAGAGAGAGAGAAATAAATGTTAACATTTCAGCTGGAATTTTGCTATCCAGGTGAATATTTCCAGCTTTTTTCTGCTTTCATTTCAGGTTGTTATTTAGTATTTAGGCAGTATTTTAGGCATTATTTAGTATTTATGCGTGAGAGTTACCTTTGATCGGATCAGCCTTCGCTTAAAGTCAATTGTTTAAGGGATAAATGATAGGAAAAACTTTAAAGGGAACTTTTCCCTCATTTGGACGCGCAGATTAAAGTGTCTCACCCATCTCTCTCCGGTATTGGCGTGCCGGGGGGCGGGGGTAGGAGGGTTTTATTTTTCACCGGCTAATGGTGAAAAGTTGCGACTTGCGATCACTGGAGCAGAAAGTGGATGGCGCCGAGGTGTGATGTGTGTTTGGGTCTCCAGCGGTTCAATCTGGCGGCTGTGTGTAACTGGGGCAGCTCACTGTGGGAGCATAACAATTAGAGGCAGCCAGCTGAGCACACAGTGAAAGCAAGCAGCTCTCAACCACCCCTGAGTTCTGTGACCTCTGTCCGAAGCCGGGGGTGTGGGTGTGTGTGGGGCGTGGGGGGGGGGGGGGGGGCGACTGGTTTTTCTCTCTCTCTCTCATCCCAAAGGCTGGGGGAGGTGGCAATGGATGGCAGGCGGCTGAGGAAGGGACATGAAGGCTCGGCCACCTCGCTGCGGGCTTACAGCTGCATCGCTTCCAAGTAACTGACCTTTGGGCTGTCCTCTTTCCACCAGTCAGGCAAAGGGCCACTGCAGGTCATGCTGAAGCAGGTGAAGCAATGGAAGTCAATGTGCAAGGGGCTTATCCTGGGAACTCTGCTGACAACCTGCATGATCCTACTCTACTCGTACGCAGCGCCTCCTCACCAGTTCAGCCTGCAGGAGTAAGTCTCTCTCTTATCATTTTACCTCTTCGCTTTGTGCAGATGGGGCTTGTTTCCAGTTTCAAGAGCGATGTCATGAGTAACATGTGAACAGGGCTTATTAATTAATATTTCACTTCTTAAATTTATTGGGCTAAAGTTTCTGGGTGATGCAGCAATGAGTAATTTAGTTTTATCTTTAAAGAGGAAGTGAGAGATAGCATTGTCGCAATGACTTTATTTGCACAATGCATATCTCACTATTAATTTTTCCACAGAGGTTCATGACAATCTGTACCCCAAGCTCGCTCTGTAATTTAAGAGAAACATGTTCATTTTACTATTCAACATGCTCAGCGAGCGCCCTCTTCTGACACATATATTTGGAATGTTCTGGGGAAATGTAAGGACATAAGAACGAGGAGCAGGAGTAGGCCATTTGGCCCCTCGAGCCTGCTCCACCATTCAATAAGATCATGGCTGATCTTTTTGTGGACTCAGCTCCACTTACCCACCCGCTCACCATAACCCTAATTCCTTTACTGTTCAAAAGTGTATCTATTGTTGCCTTATAAAACATTCAATGAGGTAGCCTCAACTGCTTCACTGGGCAGGGATTTCCACAGATTCACAACCCTTTGGGTGAAGAAGTTCCTCCTCAACTCAATCCTAAATCTGCTCCCCCTTATTTTGAGGCTATGCCTCCTAGTTCTAGTGAATGTAGTTAAACATACAAGGAGTGTATTATTACCTGTATTTTAAACTGTTAAATTTGGGGTGAAAATTCCAGCATAATTCTACTCCAATCATAAAATTAAAATCTTGTCATTTTACATACCAGTGTACACAATTCCTAGTGTCACCACTCCAAAATTTCGATAAAAGCCAATTATTGCGGATGCTGGAATCTAGATGCTGGAATCTGGAACCATCGCTGATTCCCCTCCCATTTTCTATACCTTTTAGCTTTGACAAAGGGTCATCTGGACTCGAAACATCAGCTCCTCTCTCTCTCCTTACAGATGCTGCCAGACCTGCTAAGCTTTTCCAGCATTTTCTCTTTTGACTCCAAAGATTCAGTGGGTGAGAGAGCCCTCTGTTACTGAGTCACAGGACAATCAGCAACTTGCATTTAAACAGCGCCCTTAAGGTAGTAAAAGCCTTTCACAGGAGTGCTATCCAACAACATTTAATATGGACTCACATAAGGAGATAAAAAGAGGAAGTATTCGGTAGGTCTGGCAGCATAAGATCAGAAGTGAGGATGTTTGTTGATGATTGCACAATGTTCAGCTCCATTTACAACTCCTCAGATACTGAAATAATCCATTTCCAAATGCACCATGACCTGGACAATATCCAGGCTTGGGCTAACAAGCAGCAAGTAACATTTATGCTGCATAAGTGCCATCTCCAAGAGAGAATCTGACCATCATCCCTTGACATTCAAAGGCATTGCCATCGCTGAATCCCCCACTATCAACATCCTGTGGTTCACCACTGACCAGAAACTGAACTGGACGAGCCATATAAATACTGTGGTTACAAGAGCAGGCCAGAGGATAGGAATACTGTGGCAAGTAACTCACCTCCTGACTCCCCAAAGCCTGCCCACCATCAACAAGGCACAAGTCAGGATTCCCAACTTGCCGGATGAGTGCAGCTCCAACAACACTCAAGAAGCTCAACACCATCCAAGTAACAAAGCAGCCCCGCTTGATTGGTACTTCTGCCACAGACATTCACTCAGTCCACCACCGATGAACAGTAGCAGCAGTGTATACCATCTACAAGATGTACTGCGGGAGTTCACCAAGGCTCCTTAGGCAGCACCTTCCAAACCCAGGACCAGAAGGACAAAGGCAGCCGATACTTGGGAACACCACCACCTGGAAGTTCCCCTCCAAGTCACTCACTATCCTGATTTGGAAATATATCGCCATTCCTTCACCATTGCTGGGTCAAAATCCTGGAATTCCTTCCCTAACAGCACTGTGGACGTACTTACACCTTAGGGACTGCAGTGATTCAAGAAGGCAGCTCACCACCACCTTCTCAAGGGCAACTAGGGATGGGGCAATAAATGCAGGTCTACCCAGCGGCGCCCACATCCCATGAATGAACTTTTAAAAAAAATCTGTGGAGCAAGAAAGAGAGTTAACATTTCAGGTCTGTGATCTGTATCAGAAAGGAGTATTTGGGTAGGTGACCAAAAATCTGGTTAAAGGGATAGGTGTTAAGGAGCGTTGTAAAGAGAGGTGGGGAGGCAGTGGTGAGGTTTAGGGAAGGATTTCTAAAGCTTAAGGCCTGGACAGGTGAAAGCATGGCTGCCAGTGTGTGAAGCAGTTAAAATTGAGGATGTGCCAGAGATCAGAATTGGAATACGTAGAGATCTAAGATAGTTGTAGGGCTGAAGCAGATTATGGAGATGGGGCGGGAAAGGCCATGAAAGGACATGAAAACAAGCATGAGAATTTTAAAATCCAGACATTGCTTGACCGGGAGCTAATGTAGGTCAGTGAGCACAGGGATGGTAAATGGATGGCACTTGCTGCAAGTTAGGATAGGGACAGCAAAGTTTTAGATTAACTAAAGTTTGTGGAGAATGGAAAATGGGAGTATGGCCAGGTGAATATTGGAATAGACAAGTCTAGAAGTAATAAAAGCATTGATTTGATTTGATTTATTATGTCACATGTATTAGTACACAGTGAAAAGTATTGTTTCTTGCGCGCTATACAGACAAAGCATACCATTCATAGAGAAGGAAAGGGATAGTGCAGGATGTAGTGTTACAGTCACAGCTAGGGTATAGAGAAAGATCAACTTAATACGAGGTAGGTCCATTCAAAAGTCTGATGGCAGCAGGGAAGAAGCTGTTGTTGGGTCGGTTGGTGCATGACTTCAGACTTTTGTATCTTTTTCCCAATGGAAGAAAGTGGAAGAGAGAATGTCCGGGGTGCGTGGGGTCCTTGATTAAGCTGGCTGCTTTTCCGAGGCAGTGGGAAGTGTAGACCGAGTCAGTGGATGGAAGGCTGGTTTGCATGATGGACTGGGCTTCATTCACAACCCTCTGTAGTTACTTGTGGTCTTGGCAGAGCAGGAGCCATACCAAGCTGTGATACATTCAGAAAGAATGTTTTCCATGGTGCATCCGTAAAAGTTGTTGAGACTCGTAGCGGACATGCCAAATTTCCTTAGCTTCCAAAGAAAGTAAAGGTGTTGGTGGGCTTTCTCAACGATAGCGTCAGCATGGAGTGACCAGGACAGGTTGTTGGTGATCTGGACACCTAGAAACTTGAAGCTCTCAATGAGGGTGCAGCAGCAAATGGACTAAGGCAGGATTGGAGATAGGTAATGCTACAGCCATATGTGAATTTAGGTGATTTTGGTGATGGACCAGGTAGGTGGTTGGAAGCTTATCTCAGGGTCAAACACAATAACATGGTTGCGAGCAGTCTAGTCCCACTGTCAGCTGTTAGCCAGGGACAAAATGGAGTTTGTGGAATGAATTGAAGACAGTGACTTCAGTCTTCCCAATATTCCCAATATTCTGCTCATCCTGTAACAATGTTGGACAAAGGGCATGATAAATTCCAAATAGGGGGAAGGTTGAGAGCATCGATGGTGAGGTAGAGCTGGGTGTCACAGCATACACCAGATCTTGGCATTGATCAGATGTCATGGGGCGCGGTATGTTGATGAGAAATAGGAAGGGGAGATAGAGGGGTTGCAGAGATTAGTGTGTGAGAACAAGCAAAGAAACCATTGCAGGTGATTCTCTGGCTACAGCTGAACAGATACCAGTAAGGGCTATCTCCTCAGTTGGTTGGCAGAGGAGTCAGATCGTGCCGATGTCTTTATATCCAAGCAGCAGTAACTGTCTTTACATCCAGGATAAGTCACAGAATGTGTTGATAGCAGAACAAGGGTCAGTGCTCTGTGAAAGCAAAACATAAGAACAAGGGGTAGATGGTCCTGTGGGGGTGGGGAGTTGAGCCAAAAGAAATTGCATAGAAGAAGCTCCCACCAATTCCTGACCTTCTATTTTGCTTCACCTGCTCTACCCCCTCGTATCACCTTTCTACATCTCTTTAACTCCAAAGAGTCTTATGGATTCGAAACGTTAACTCTGTTTCTCCCTCCACAGATGCTGCCAGCCCTGCTGAGATTTCCAGCATTCCCTGTTTTTATTCCAGATTTCCAGCATCTGCACTATTTTACTTTTATTTTAGTTCCAATTACATTTTGGGTCCAGTAATGTGTTTCAAAGTGGACTGCAGCACTGAGTCACAATGTCTGAGAAACACAAAGGAAGATAGCTTGTCATTTTACAACAGGAACAGTATCTGTTCAACACCAGGCAATATCACTAGATAGATACAGATGAACTTGCATTTAAAAGGTGCCTTTAACATATCACGCAATCCCAAAGTGCTTCACAGAAGTGCAAGCGGACAAAAATTGATCTTAAGTCAAAGAAGAAGCTTGGTCGAAGGAGTAAGAAAGAGACTGAGAGACTTAGGTAGGGAATCCCAGAGCTTAGGGCCTTCACTGGGGTAAAGGAAATTGGAAATGATGAAATTCACTCTTATACCAACTCTGGGTTTATACCTCTGTTTAATATTTGTGCAAAGCATGGATCACTCCCTAGCGTACTAAAGCTTTAGGGCGGGATTTTCTGGCCACCACATGCCCCAAGGAAAGTCCCACCCAAGGTCAACGGACCTTTGCATGGTGCGCCCGTGCCCACTACAATTCTCATGGTGGGTGGGATGGGAAAATTCCGCGCTTAGTGCGGGCGCAGCCTTCCAGGATAGCTCAACTGAGAGTGAGCTTGTCATTTCCACTTGCAGTGCTCAATTTCTCCGTTCCAAAACTGGTTTGATGTTGTTTGCAAAGATCGTATAGATGGAGTTCGAGGCAACTATAATAAGCAATGTTATCTCAGTTTTTGGGTTCCACCACAGTTTTCTTTTAATGTAAATATGAGCCACTACAATAATGCTGTCCGCACGTAGAATCCTAAAATGAGAAAAGAGGCCATTCAGTCCATCATGCTCTTTGCAAAGCTAGCCAATTAATCCCAATCCCCTGTTCTTTCTCTTTCCTCACATGCTGCAAATTTTCCACTTCAAGTATTTATCCAGTTTCCTTTGGAAAGTGATTATTGAATCTACTTCTGCCATCCTTCCAGTCAATGCATTACAAATCATAACAACTCACTGTGTAAAAAAAAATCTCCTCATTTCATCTCTGCTCCTTTTGACAAATCTGCATCCTCTGGACAGTTGCTGTTAAAGGAAATTTACTCAAAACCCTTCATTATTTTGGACATTTTTACCAAATTGTCACATAGTGTTCTCTGCTCCAAGAAAGCAACTCCAGCTTCTCTAGATTCTCCACTTAACTGAAGTCCCAGATCCTTATACCATTCCAGTAAATCCCCTCTGAACCTTCCCTAAGGCCCTGACATCCTGCTTAAAGTGTGATGCCCAGAATTGGACACATTGGCTGGAATTTTACCACCTTGCCCGCCCCCCCCCTCCGATTCTGGGACGAGCGGGGCTCGCAGAATGGCATTCTCTGTTGGCCTCGGGCGGGATCTTACGAGCCTCGGGCGGGCGAGGCGGTAAAATTCCAGCAAATATTGCAGCTGGAATTTTCAAGGTTAGGCACAGTTTCCTTGCTTTCGCCTTTATTTTTAAAAAACCAAGGATCCCATGTCTTTTATTTAACTGCCTTCATAACCTGTCCGGGCACCTTCAAAGGCTTATATAGGCACAGACACCAACTCTTGTGATTTTATCTGACAATCCCACAAGAAAGCTCTGAAATTTTTCTAAATATATTTATCTAGGGGTAAGATTGGAATGAGCAGGATAGCTGGGATTTTCCGGTTTCTCCGCGATGAGTTTTCACGCGGTAGAAGCATGCGAGCCATTGGCTGGCGGCCAGATGTTCCACTCCCGCCGAAGTCTATGGGCTTTTGCATGCCTTGCCAGCTCTGGTGCCGGGGAACCCACCGCAAGGGGTCGACTTTGACAGGACTGGAAAATCCTGGCAGGAGGGGCTGGAAAATCCTGCCAAATATTTTTGTTTTCTGCTGAATGCCGTTGTCTGGGCAGTAGTCACGTATCACCGTGCTGAAAGGCAGGTGGCAGGGAGGGGAAGATTTCATTGGTGCCTGCGGTCACAGTGCATCAACGCTCCTCTTGGGAATTCTCTCGGGACCTGATTTAATTTTAAAGATCTTCCCAAACCCGATCATTTTGGCCAGGTTTCCCATCCCATTCCATTGCTAGTTGCTCATTTTCCAATTGCCATGTGTAAAACATCTATTTATTTACCTTCAGGATGCTATAAAAATTTAAGTTGTTGTTGTCCACCCCAGATTAGACCAGAAGGAAAGGGTTATACACAGTCCACAGGTCAAATAAGTGGAATATGGGTTCTGGGATTGAATTGCATGGTGCTATCAATGACCCTATGACTCTTTGGCTGGGGTTTTGTAAACAGCGTGCTGTTTCTGATGTAACCAGAACTGTGAGCCACTTACACCTTTCACTATTTTCCCCATGTCCCACACAATTACAATGAAAATTCTTAGTTCCAACAGCATGCCTGCAAAACAATTGCGATTCAGCGATGGGGGAAGCTTTTCACTGTTCAAACCCTGGGGGAGAAAGAAGGTGATGTAGTGGTGATGTCACTGGACTAGTGATGTAGAAGCCCAGGTTAATATGAGTTCAAATCCCACCACGGCAGCTGGTGGAGTTTAAATTCAATTAGCAGATCCACAAAAATGTGATTGATTTTTATCTACCCTGTGAACTGGCCAAGCAAGCCACTCAGTTCAGGGGCAATTAGGGATGGTCAACAAATGCTAGCCTTACCGGTGATACCCACATCCCATGAAAGAATAAGGCCAGGTGTGGGCGGGCTACAAAAGACCCTCCTGCACCAATGGCACAACTGCCATTAACATAAGACTTGAGAGCACAAAAGTGACATAGTTTTTTATCAAAATTAAATTCACTTGGAAGTATTTCACCCCACATTACTTTCACTTTATCCATGTGCGCATCATCGTTGTTTGATGTGGCAATGCCAACATTGGACTGGGGTGGGCACAATAAGAAGTCTCACAACACCAGGTTAAAGTCCAACAGGTTTATTTGGTATCACGAGCTTTCGGAGCGGATGGAGGAGTGGGAGATAGACCCAGGGGAGGGCAGGGTTCAATCAGCTGATGGAGGAGCAGCGTTCCGAAAGCTCGTGATACCAAATAAACCTGTTGGACTTTAACTTGGTGTTGTGAGTCTTCTTACTGTCATCTTTGTTTGATGAGATTAGCTTAGTCAGAGGCCTAAGTGCATTGGCACGCCTCATGTATGGTTATGGGAGAGTTAGGGACATTTCCATTATTGCGAAGAAACAGTGTCGTGTTTTTCTTTAATTGAATGTTCTTATTTGTGTCCAATGTTGTACTTACCGCTCTGGAATATAGCTGGCCTTCCCTTTCATGCATTGTAGAGGACCTTGTTTGAGCACAATCTCAGTAGGGATTATTGAAATGTTATAGGTGAATTCAATACATTGTAAGGACAGTGCCAGCCATACCCTAAGATGGACACACTATTGGACAGTAATGACACCACTCTGTAGCCCACTAATTTTCTCACCTTGAGAAACTCCCTACCACCCCCAGGCCCTTCCTACTTCATTCCTCAATGCCCCTGACACCCCTCACCCCACCCTCCCCTAATTCCTGTACCATTCCTTCATGCCCCAACCCCGCCCTCTGCCCTCCCCCGGGTCTATTTCTCACTCCTCCGTTGACCACTCCCTTCCCGAGCCTCCATGCAAGCTGCCATTTTCCTCCTCCCCTCCCTTGTGCCATTGAGCAAAATCAGAAATCCGCTGCCCTTATGCCCAACTCTACAAAGCTGATGGGTGAATGCCCCTTTAAACGATTATGAACGGATGCCGCAAGATTCTTGTGTGCCACAGACTTTATCTTGAAAATAGGACGTAATTTTAAAACTTTTACATCAAATGGCATGCAAATTTATTGCAAATATGTATTAGCCAGGCCGGTGTGTCACAAACACACTACACATTGGGGTGGCACGGTAGCACAATGGTTAGCACTGCTGCTTCACAGCGCCAGGGACCCAGGTTCAATTCTGGCATCGAGTGACTGTCTGTGTGGAGTTTGCACATTCTCCCTGTGTTTGCATGGGTTTTCTCCGGGTGCTCCCACAGTCCAAAGATATATGGGTTAGGTTGATTGGCCATGCTAAATTTCCGCTTAGTGTCAGGGGGATTAACAGGGTACTGTTCCAAGCCACTCACTGTCCTGACTTGGAAATATATCACCATTCTTTCGCAGTCGCTGGGTCAAAATCCTGGAATTCCCTCCCTAAAGACATCGTGGGTCAACCCACAGCACATGGACTGCAGCAATTCAAGATGGCGGCTCACCACCACCTCTCAAGCGCAACTAGGGATGGGCAATAAATACTGGCCAGCCCATGTCCCACGAATGAATAAAAAAATACATGGGATAACGGGGACAGGGCCTGGGTGGGATTGTTGTCGGTGCAGTGTGGATGGGCCGAATGGCCTCCTTCATTACTGTCGGGATTCTATGCTGACTTTACCACTGTATCTAAACCCTCTGCCAAGAAATCCAAAATTTTACATTCACCTCATTAACTTACATTTAGCGGCACATTTCCTGCTCTCGTGGACTCTATAAAATCCCACTCTGTGACTCAGAGTTTTAACATGTTTAAAATCTCCAACCAGGTATGTAACTTGGACCATTTGAAATAAGGATTTAAAACCTTAACTGCCATGATGTCAACATTCAATCAGTAAGAGACATTTAAGTTTCTTTTCAGAACCACATGTCAGATTCATTCACTGTTCTGTGCTAAAGCGTTTTCAGTTGAGTCTCCACTAGGGGTGCTGTACATGGCCTTGGTATCCCGCCTGTGTTAGTGAACAAGATTTCTAAAATTTAGTCAAGCATGTCACCCATCAGGTGGAAATTATCGGAGACCTTGCACACCGATGTGGCAAGTTGCATAAGGGATGCAGCCTCATTAAACCTTCAGGGGACATTCAGATGAAGGTTGAGTTAAAACAAGTTGGCAGCACAGAAACAGGACATTTGACCTAATGTCAGCATTTATGATCCACACAAGCCTCCCCCTACCACCCCCCCACCCCCCGCCATCTCACCTCATCAACATGTTCTTCTATTCATTTCTCCATCGTGAATTATGATCAAGAACTGGAATGTGGTAGAAGCGGATGCGGGAGTAACCTTTCAAAATGGAATCGGATAGGTATTTGAAGAGAAAGAGTAGGGGCATGACTAATTGGACGGCTCTACCAAAGGGCCAGCAACAGGGAGATAAGCTGAACGGCCTCCTTCTGTGCTGTACCATGACACTGGTGTGGGAGGGTAGATCCTTCTTTTAACACATATGCAGGGATAACAGGTAGGCTTCCTAAAATGTTTTTTATAAAGCATTTTCAGATTTTCAGATGTAGTAATAATCCCCCCCATCCCCACCCCCACACTACCCCCACCCCTGCCCCCCATGCATGTTTTGCAGTGGCAGAGGTAACCCACCATTAGTATCAGTGGGATCTTTCAATCCTGCCACTGCCGACAGGTTTTCCCATTGTTTGCTGGGAACCTGCTGGTGGGAACGGCTGGAAAATTTCGGCCATATTTTTTGAGAGAGCTCTGATCCAATATGGTTTAAATAATCCAGCTATACTGGTTTATATTTGGAAAAAATAGCAGCTCTTGACTTTTATACCAAATTTCTTGATTGAAGGAGTCCTCGCTTAATTTGAAATGCTGAGGTCGGCAAGTAGGGGATTTTCACAGTAACTTCATTGCAGTGTTAACGTAAGCCTACTTGTGACACTAATCAATAAATAAAAAGTTTTACACTCCAGGTTTTCCTGCTCCTGCATCCCATTAAAATGCTACCATTGAGTTTATTTTGCCTCTTTTCATTCTTCCTACCAAAAATGAATCATTTCACAATTCTGTGTTAAATGTAAAATGCAGTTTCTTACTAACAAGGACAGCTCCAGCAGTTTCTGCACTGATTCACTTCATGCTTGGGTCACTGTCTGTGTGGAGTTTGCACATTCTCCCCATGTCTGCTTGGGTTTCCTCCCGGTGCTCCGGTTTCCTCTTACAGCCCAAAGGTGTGCGGGTTAGGTGGATTGGCCATGCTAAATTGCCCCTTCGTGTCAGGGGGTCTAGCTAGGCTAAATGCATGGGGTTATGGAGATAGGGCCTGGCGATAGGGATTGTGGTCAGTGCAGACTCGATGAGCCGAATGGCCTCTTTCTGCAGTTTGAACAGCACCATCGGGCCACTGACATTATTTTGATGATTATAATGTTCCATCAATGCTGGCTCTGCAATCTCCAATTCGGATCTTATTGCTGAAAGGATAACTAGAATCATAGAATCCCTACAGTGCAGAAGGAGGCCATTCAGCCCATCAAGCTTGCACCGACAACGATCCCACCTAGGCCCTATCCCAGTAACCCCACATATTTACCCGTTAATTCCTCTAACCTACACATCCCGGGACACTAAGGGGCAATTGAGCATGGCCAACCAATCTACCCAGCACATCTTTTCAGTGTGGGGGGAAACCGGAGCACCCGGAGGAAACCCACGCAGACACGGGTAGAATGTGCAAACTCCACACAGACAGTGACCCAAGCCGGGAATCGAACCCAGGTCCCTGGAGCTGTGAAGCAGCAGTGCTAACCACTGTGCTACCGTGCTGCAATAATACAATTCTTTGTATTATTAGGAACTCTTCCTTCACATTGCCTTGTTTCCCATGTGGATGCATGTCAATGCAGTTTCTGAGTGCCTTTATTTAATTTGTTTCGTTCATCATTGCTCAGGACAGCAGGGGAATGAAAAGTTGGTTTAAGAAATGCTCTATTTTCAGTAAATGATTAATCAGAAGCCTAGAGAAAGATCATAAAGAATAGTAACATCCGTTGCACTAAGATTACTAGTAGTGACCCCAGTTACCCTTGGGGGTATTGTATAGAATCATAGAGTCCTACAGTACAGAAAGAGGCCATTCGGCTCATCGAGTCTGCACTGACCACAATCCCTATCGCCAGGCCCTATCTCCATAACCCCATGCATTTAGCCTAGCTAGATCCCCTGACACGAAGGGGCAATTTAGCATGGCCAATCCACCTAACCCGCACACCTTTGGACTGTGAGAGGAAACCGGAGCACCGGGAGGAAACCCAAGCAGACATGGGGAGAATGTGCAAACTCCACACAGACAGTGACCCAAGCAGGGAATCAAACCCGGGTCCCTGGCGCTGTGAGGCAGCAGTGTTACCCACTGTGCCACCATGCCGCCCATGGTGGCATTTTGGCATGAGTAAATTCTTTCACCAAAATGAATGGGGGATTTACGGCACTTAGCAGGTCAGCAAAATATTGAAAAATCTTGTTTACGAAAATTGTTAACATCAGTACTGTGTTCCTAACATATTTTGCCTCTCTTATTAGAGTTCCTGTTCCTTATTCCTGCTCTTACAAACCTGCACATGCCAGGAATGCCCCCCGGATAAATGGCTCCCAATCCACCTCCGAGCTCGGCAAAATCTGTACCCCTAAGGAAGATATCATGTTCATGAAGACACACAAGACTGCCAGTAGTACGATCCTCAACATCCTCTTCCGCTTTGGCCAGAAGCACCGCCTGAAGTTTGCCTTTCCCAATGGCAGGAATGACTTTTACTACCCATCCTACTTCGACAGGAGCCAGGTGAAGGACTACAGGCCGGGCATGTGTTTCAATATCATCTGTAATCACATGAGATTTAACTATGAAGAGGTTCACAAACTTCTCCCCGAAGACACTGTTTACTTCACCATCCTCAGGAACCCTGCCTATTTATTTGAGTCATCCTTCCATTATTTTGGTCGAGTGATCCCATTCACCTGGAAAATAAGCAGAGAGGACAGACTGGCTGAATTCCTCAGGGAACCTGACCGATATTATGACCCAAGTGGTTTTAACTCCCATTACTTGAAAAATCTGCTATTTTTCGACTTTGGCTACGATAATAACTTGGATATCAATGACCCCAAAGTAAAGAAGCACATTAAAACTATCGATGAAAAATTCCAGCTGGTCATGCTCCTCGAACATTTTGACGAATCCCTGATTCTTCTGAAGGATGTCATGTGCTGGGACCTGGATGACATCCTGTATTTTAAATTAAATGTACGGAAAGATTCCACTGTGTCAAGGATGACTGGAGAATTGTACAAGAAGGCAACAAACTGGAACAACATTGACTCCCTGTTGTACCAATACTTCAATGCTACTTTCTGGAGGAAAGTGGAAAGATATGGGTTTGACCGCATGGAGCATGATGTGAAAGAATTGCGCAGGCGCAATGACAACATGCAGTCAATTTGCATCGATGGCGGGCACCTGGTGGATGCCAACGCCATTCAGGAAGCTTCCCTAAAGCCATGGCAACCACTGGGCGAACGCTCCATCATGGGCTACAACCTCAAGAAGAACATCAGCAGAAAGCACAGGAAGCTGTGCAGGAAAATGCTCACCCCTGAGCTCCAGTATCTGAGTCAATTAGGAGTTAATCTATGGATAACAAAGTTATGGTCCCATATCAGGGGTTGGTTAAAATGGTAGCTGGCCAACTAGAAATGTGACGGGGCTTATTATTCACAATGCTGTCATTATGGCAGCCGCAGGGAATAGCAGAATTCAATTAATGCCACAGATCTTGGGCATTGTGTTGCTGCCATTCCAGATTGCCATGCAACCACAGGCAATCGTTCAAATATGTGTAAAATGTAGCTCACCCAGGGCGCCGCTCAAGATTTTGCTTTTTCTCTTTAAATTTCTATTGGTAAAATTGCCATTACTTTGGAGCTCCAGGTTATGCAATGTTCTATAAAATATCCAATCCCTACTTCCAGTTGCAACTATGATTTGTGGAGGATGCAAATGAAATAACTGTGAATTAGAAGTACGATCGCAGAAGTTAGAACACTGACCAAGTGCTGAGCAAACTCTGACCAATGCCATTGTGTGGCCATAGGGACTATTCCTGAAAGGCAGCAACTAATCACCCACTTGACGCTTCTCAAATAACATATTTATAAGGAACCTCCTACTCATCCTAGAATCCAGAATGTACTTTACATACCCAATAGTCTTAAATTATTTTAAGGAATTCACATCTGCCTTTTCTCATACTATTAAAAACACAACCATGTTCTTGGAGACTTTGCATTGTTACTGTGCCTGACCATATCAGTGGCAATGCTTTCTGTCATTGCAGAGTAACAAACCCATGCAACATCATTTTTAATGAAGTTTTCATAATTTGGCTGTGTGAAGCAAGGTGATGAATGTATAGGCCTCTGAATAAAACTTGTTTTATATATATATATATTATATATCCCATTCAATCGTAAAGCTCTCAGTTATAACGCTATGCGCTGAATGCTTTCATCTATGCAAATTGATTCAATGGGAATGTCCAGGATTGTCCACCTCTCATTATAATAAAAAATGATTGCCTCTTAACTGCCATGTTACACTGAGAGCAAAAAGTACTTACTGCCCATATTGTCAAATCTCTGTGATTATCTAAGTATCTGGTGAACAATGAATTGGCTTAAGGTCAGGGGGGAAATCAACTTTTGATCCTGTAGAAAGTGACACTCATTAATATGGGATTATCACTAATTATCACTAATTATTTCCATTCTGCTCTTACACAAATATTTAGCAAGAAAACAGGAGTTATTTTCATTCATGCTATCAGCCTGCAACAACAAGAAGTTCCATTTCCATATTGTCTTCAACACAGCAAAGTATCCCAAGACACTACACTTCATAGGAGCATAATCAGACAAACATGTAGGTGCTGTTATCAGAGGTCAGCTCTGCATGAAGGTGAATTTTCTAGTCTGCAGGATAGAAATCAGCAGGGCGTTCACCTTAGAGACCATCTAAACACACTCTTACCGCGACAAATAGTGAGAGACATGATCATCTATGTACTGTATTAACTGGAGACCAGGACGCATAAGCCAAGAGAAAAAAGATCATTTTAAAAGGATTAATTTTCCTGTGTGATTATATGGCTAATCAAGCAAAGGGAGCTCTCTGTGAATGCTGTTAAAATACACAAGCAGTTTTTGTAACAGTAGCTTACTGTTTACCATTTCTGTATCAACCACTCAGTACTTTGCCTTCAAAGGCAGAGGCACTAATTATTTGTATATAATAATTGTGGCGGAAAAGAGAACACTATTGTGAAATGAATATCATTAGTGATGCGACAGTTGATTTGAAGTCTGTTCAATGGCTTGCACACAATCAATGGACCTGATGAAAGTTTGAACTCCACCCTGACCTAAATATTCTTCTTTATAAATGTGGACAGTGTATAAAAAGTCTCAGGTTCAGATCTGGTTCCCGGGCTCTGCTTTTCCCTATTGTCTGCCGTAGGCAGGCAATGGAGAACACATTCCATTCATTTGTCGGTGTTCTGGGCTGCCACTTGTGGGTCTTTGGTCAGAATTTTGTTAATCCTGTGACATGGGAGATATCCCTAATTTGACTCGAGTGCTCTCCCTTTGAAATAGCAAAACATGTAAACATTAAGACAAGAGAAACACAACAGGACGAGGTAGTTTGATATAATTTGTAAAGCAAAGCTTCAACGTTTCCATATGATTAAGAAGTCAATCGTATGGACTTTTATTTTTTTTATTTTGATACTATTGAAAAAGTTACATTTATCATTTTGATGAATGAGGTAGTACAATGACTTTGTAAAAATATAAACATATGGTGCTAATCAATGAAAATGACACACTGCTCAACAGTTGGACTATGTAAATATATAGTACACTGGATTTCTGTTTAATTAATAAATACACTGAGGCGTGATATATTGTTGTAGTTCTGGCTACAACACCGTCTTTAAAACTGATGGTTGTACTTAATGGATGGTGATTAATTAAAAAGGGAAAATGATCCCTTAATATGATCATAATGGAACAAAAAGGCACTAAAATGCCTTTCTACAAATATATTACACATGTACATGTTATAAATGGCTATCGTTGAATCACATAGACATTATAGACATTACTGAGTCCAATGTGTTGCAGCTTTTGATCCAGCAAATCTTTTCCACAAAGGGCTAACGTTAAATATTATGCTTTGTCTCATCTCATCTGAATTCCTTCCAGCTGAAAAACTGCACGAGGTTCCGTGAACCTGATTGAATAGTAAATACTGCTTTTGAGAAGCCAAGCTGAGCGAATTATTTAAGCAGTTTTCAAAAATTGCAACCACAAATGTAGCACTGACTTGTGACAAGGTTAGTGCTGCATGCAATTGACTACCAGCGACGGTTGACAATTGTATTGTTGGCTGCCTTGCATTCGTCAGTGATTCATTTTCCATTCATCCCTCAATCTCCCCCACTCCCTCAGTTGATGCCCAGTGCATTGAGTCAGTAAATTTGTCCACCGCTTTCTCTTCAAATGTACTGTATTACTGTGAAATGGAATATTTTCACATCAAATTTTACATTCTATTTTGTGTTTATTTCATGATGTGGAGATGCCGGCGTTGGACTGGGATGGGCACAGTAAGAAGTCTCACAACACCAGATTAAAGTCCAACAGGTTTATTTGGAATCGTGATTCCAAATAACAACCTGGTGTTGTGAGACTGCTTACTGTGTTTATTTCAAGTATTTTACTTTTCATTGCAGTTATAACAAATTTCAAGCAAGCACAAGTCTACTTTCTATGTAGGTTTTCCTCCACTTGCACTTAGCTTATGAGGGAAAGAAGAATTCAAGTCGATGGATCATTCATCCTGCCAACCAACCCCAAAATGTGCCTAAACTGCAGAACCCTGCCAGTGACAAAAGCAGAAAGGACGGGAAGGGGAGGTTTATTCGCCATGGTCAAATCTAGCTCTCCTGCCATTAGTTTGCAACAATGACAAATATAAAACTTGGCCAAGTGCCCTGCAAAAATATTGGAGCAATTGGCTTTTCGAGCGACATATCGTCAGTTTAATGATATTTACAGCCCAATTTGAAAATTTCAAATGTGATAACAAACAGCACAATGAACCAAAAATAAGGACATTTCAAACCAACAATAATCTATCAAAATTCGCACTAGACGTTTCAAAAAACTAGCACATTTTGTAATTTTCCATGTCTGCACTGAATGTATCTGCTGGTTAACTTCAATGTAAATATTCAGATAATCTAGTTTCCTGTAAATGCAGCCTGTGGTTGAAATGCTATGTATCATCATCTGCTACAAAACAGTACCGTACCATAATGGCATGGTACGTAATATTCAATTTGATTTGCAATGAGAAACTATGCCTGAAGTTTTCTCTGCTATTCGGATCACCCATACATGCTGCAACTAGGGTAGTGATCAATTATTGTAGTGAGGCTTTTAAAAAAGATAAATAACATGCAAGACCAAAAATAGCAAGTGTACTAGAAGTGTAAGTCACAGCTATGTGTAAGTCATTGTTCCATTTGGAGTTACCATTTCACTTCAACCCAACAAGTTCTATACTGTGTCAGTATAGAAACTTCTCCCTTATTTTTAGTGGACACAAAAATATTACAAAAGGTGTGACCTATACACCATATTATACAAAAGTAAGGAAGGTTCTGTGTTCAGATTTGATGTGTTCATGGAACATGTAAAGTAGAATCTGTAATGGTGAGTAAATTTGTAATCATGAGTTTCAATTCCATTCTAAGGGTGGAATTTTCCAGTCCCTACTGCCAGCGTGATTTTCGAGTCCCGCCAAAGTCAATGGACGTTTGAACGGCTTGCCGTATTTTCCAGCCCCACCCCCTGCCGCAACGGGCCCCAAAACATTCCGTCCTATGTTTTGTGCTTAGTGTCTGACATTACAGACATGAATATACTGTACGTTCATTATTTTCGTGCACTGAAATGATATTTATGATTATATCACATTGCAGTAGAGAGGAGGGAGCGAGTTATTTGAGAGTTTCGCTTGCAGTCACAGGTTACTTTATTCTTGCATAGATTGGTTTCAAACCAGCTTGGAACTACAGACTGTCATTCACCTGAGCACTTGTCCTATATCAATCCCATCTGCCTTAACATTTCCACAAATGTAAATATCGCTTCATACATGTATCAGTGCAACCAACTATTTAACAAACATTAGTTATTGTGACATTGATTCTAACATCAGGCAGCAATCTAACAGCATAGCTTCACAAAGGATACACATGTCCAACTATTCACAATCACACTCCTATTTTTGTCAATGTAAACGATTGTGTCACATTTTCTTTGCTTTAAGATCATTCCATTTAAATTCTGAAGAACTGTTTGCTAATGAACAAAGGAAACAAAGCTTTTTGATTTGTGTCTGGTTGATGCCCAGCACTTCCATGAACTGCTATATGATATTAATCCAAGAGTTCATTCCAAACATGTCAACAGTATTAATGTTTGTGAGCAGCTGCAGTTTAAGCACTTTTTGTTTGCATGTATATAGGCAATGTAATTTATTCAATAAAAATGATATTTTCCAATAACAAGAATGTTGTGAGGGGATTCTTTTTTATAGCGATATAGAGTGTACATTTCTATTAATAATACAAAGCCATTTTAATTCTGTGTAAAACAGCTTTCTTCAATTTTCATAGAATCCCTACAACGCAGAAGGCGGCCATTCGGCCCATCGAGTCTGCACCGACCACAATCCATCCACGCCCTATTCCCATAACCCTACATACTTAACCTGCTAATCCCCTGACACTAGGGTCAATCCAGCATGGCCAATCATGGCTTAACCCGCACATCTTTGGACTGTGGGAGGAAACCGGAGCATCCGGGCGGAACCCATACAGACACGGGTAGAATGTGCAAACTCCACACAGGCAGTGACCCGAGGCTAGAATTGAACCCGGGTCCCTGGCGCTGTGAGGCAGCAGTGCTAACCACTGTGCCACCGTGCTGCTCTTTTCTTATCACAGTGTTATTACTAAAAGAATCACAGTGGTGCTCACCTTTTTATTCATTTGTGGGACATGGGTGTCACTGGCTGGCCAGAATTTATTGCCTGTCCCTAGTTGCCCGAAGGCAGTTGAGAGTCAACCACACTGCTGTGGCTCTGGAGTCACTTGTAGACCAGACCAGGTAAGAACGACAGATTTCCTTCCCTAAAGGATATTAGTGAACTAGATGGTTTTTTTCCGACAATCAAAAATGGTTTTGTGGTCGTCAGTAGATTCTTAATTCCAGATTTTTTAAATTGAATTCAAATTCCATCTGATGGTTCATCTGGCAAATGTACTCCTAGATAATGTCTAACACAGCAAAGTAATAGGAAGATCTGAGGATGAAAACCTCAAATAATCTACATCAAGTTCACTGAAGTTAGCTAAAGCAAGTTAATTAAAATAGCAAGCCGCCAAACATCAAGGGTAAAAAGAGAAGGCAAAGCAATGACTCAAGGTGCCACAAGCTGCTTTCCGCAGCAGACTAGCAACATTGCTCTATTTCAGAGTAGATAGATGCTTGATGGCCAGCGCAGGCACGATGGGCTGAAGGATCTCCATGACAAAGCTAGAGATATGGTCCAAAATGATTTTTGGAGGAGGTGGGGTGGGAGGGGAGGGGAAGGGGGGAATTCAAAACCCAACAGCCATTTTGCACCTGAAAACTTGACAGCCAACAATCAAAGATTGGGTGCGCTCTGTCTACGAAGGTGATTTTGAGCCCACATTAGCCGTACGTGGGATCGTCAACGCAGACGCAAAATCCAGAGAGAATCGGAAAACACGAATCTCGCCGGCCAGATTGCGGTTTCTGATTTTCAAACCCCCCTCATCGCCGGAATAACATGGAAAATGCCGCGGGAGTTTGGGAACCCAGCATTTGATTAGCAAGCACTCACTCCTGGCATTCCCCCCCCCCCCCCCCCCCCCCCACTCACTGAATATTCAGCGGGCACCACCGTGACCACGTCTGCACAATTTACAACAGCTTCATATAAAGATGAACCTGGCGACCTCACCTCCGGAGGGATGTAAATTCCAGAGGGAGCAGCAGAGAGGATAAGGGGCACCTAGCTAAGTTCAACTCAGGGCCCGGGGCCGGGGTGGGGGGGAAGGTCAGTGTCACCATCTAGTGGGTGAGCAAGGGGATCGTCCAACCTGACTGCCCCTCTACCGCAGCGATATTCGTGGCCGCATGTCTCTGGAGAGGAAGCATGCTGTGCCCACAGATACCGTTGAGGCCTTCCGTGCCCGTTGGGCATTGCCGGAACTGGAGTGCGTTATTGACCCCTTTAATCACATTTTAATTTGATTTCTTAAGTTTCATTTGTGATTTTGTCTTCCTTTAAGGGGCTGCCTCTAATCTCTTTGTCCCTCAGCTTGTTTAACTTAGTTTAATAGTTTTTTTAACAAAAGAGTTGGAAGCGATGACCCCAAGCATTGAACTCCAATGCTCAAACAAACATCTACTTTAGACAGATTACACTAATGTGTGCCCCAGTGCAAAGCATGATGGTGATGTCTCTCATCACTTACCCCATTCAAGGTCATGATGGGGAGAACATAAGAACATAAGAACTAGGAGCAGGAGAAGGCCATCTGGCCCCTCGAGCCTGCTTCGCCATTCAATAAGATCATGGCTGATCTTTTCCTGGACACAGCTCCACTTACCCGCCCGCTCACCATAACCCTTAATTCCTTTACTGTTCAAAGATTCATCTATACTTGCCTTAAAAACATTCAATGAGGTAGCCCCAACTGCTTCACTGGGCAGGGAATTCCACAGATTCACAACCTTTTGTGTGAAGAAGTTCCTCCTCAACTCAGTCCTAAATCTGCTCCCCCTTATTTTGAGGCCATGCCCCCTAGTTCTAGTTCACCCGCCAGTGGAAACAACTTCCCTGCTTCTAATCTATTCCCTCCATAATCTTATATGTTTCTATAAGATCTCCCCTCATCCTTCTAAATTCCAATGAGTATAGCCCGAGTCTACTCAGTCTGTCCTCATAAGCCAACCCTCTCAACTCCAGAATCAACCTAGTGAATCTCCTCTGCACCCCCTCCAGTACCAGTATATCCTTCCTCAAGTAAGGAGACCAAAACTGTACACAGTACTCGAAGTGTGGCCTCACCAGCACCTTATACAGCTGCAACATAACCTCGCTGTTTTTAAACTCCATTCCTCTAGCAATGAAGGACAAAATTCCATTTGCCGCCTTAATTACCTGCTGCACCTGCAAACCAACTCCTTGTGATTCTTGCACAAGGACACCCAGGTCCCTCTGCACAGCAGCATGCTGCAATTTTTTACCATTTAAATAATAGTCCATTTTGCTGTTATTCCTACCAAAATGGATGACCTCACATTTACCAACATTGTACTCCATCTGCCAGACCCTCGCCCACTCACTTAGACTATCTATATCCCTTTGCAGACTTTCAGTGTCCTCTGCACACTTTTCTCTGCCACTCATTTTAGTAGGAGCATTGATGAGGTCCTCCATGAGGTGCTAATTCTGGACCAGTGCATGCACTGAACTGCCCTACCATCTAACATTAGGGTTGTGGGGAGGGATGGTTGGAGGTACCACTGAGACTCTCTGGGATCAACGCACCTCATCCTGGTGGAGTTGAGAGAGACAACTGTGGGAAAGTGGCTATTGTGTGAAGGGGAGGGAGTGAGTCTTAGGGGGAAGTGCATGGGTGGATGTCCTAGGAGCATGGAGGGTTGAGTGTCAGGGTTCTGACAGGAATACTCATCGCTCATTTTGATGTTCTCTTCCTTTCAATTTATGATTCTGGAGAATCATGGAGCCAGTTGAGTTGGCTATTCTACTCACTGCAATCGACCAGAAAGTGGCATTGATGGCTGCACCCAGCCAGGACCAGCGCCCTGCAGAGGAGGGGGAGGTTGGGTCTGTAGCTCTTTTGGAAGCAAAAACATAGATGGTGGAGCCTCATAGGAGACAATGCCAGCAAAGGATCTTCCAACATTGAACTTCCTACCTCCAGATGTCAGAGCTGCAGTGCCAGAGAAGACTGCATCTGTCATGGGAGATAGTGGACCACTGGATCACCGTGAAGAACAACCCTGGATCATCCAAAGGAGAAGGAGGAAGAACAGATCAGACCCAGAAGAAGAGGATCAGACCAGACCAAACAGTTGGCACCACATGGACTGGGAGATCACCCATTGCCTGTGGCCGTTAAAGCTACTGCCACTCTGAATCTGTATACCAACACCTCATTTCAGGGTAGCACGGGTGACCTATGTGGCATTTCCCAGTCAGCCACACGTGCGTAAGGGAGGTAACAGATGACCTATTCACAGAACTCACATGTACATCAACCTGGACCGAGACCAGGTGAGCCAGGGTGCCAGGGCCATGGGTTTCGCCCGCTTAGCGGACTTGCCCCAGGTGCAGGCTGTAATCAGCTACACCCACGTGGCCCTGCAGTCTCCATGGCAACATGCAGCACCATTCATGAACCCCAAGGGAAACCACTCCCTCAACATCCAAATCACCACACAACGCGTATAACGCAAGTATGTGCCCGTTTCCCTGGGAGAGTCCATGACAGCTACATCTTGGGGTGCTCTCAGATCCCAGCTGTCTTTGAGGGACAGCGGCGGCTGGAGAGATGGTTCCTCGGGGACTCAGGAGTGGCTGGTGACACCAGTACGAAGGCCACAAACACCAGCGGAGACTCGCTATAATGAGGCTGATGCTGCAATGCGCGTGCTGGTTAAGCAGGCGGCTGGATTGCTGAAGATGCACTTCAGGTGCCTGGACCGGTCAGGGGGAACCCTCCCATACAGCCCCCAGAGGGTCTCCCACATCACTGCGATCTGCTTGGTGCAGCGGCGGGGTAACCAGCTGGACCAGGAGGAGATGGGGGAGCGTCACATCTTCTCAGATCAGGAGGGTGGCGAGGAGGGTGGCGAGAAGGGTGGCAAGGATCAACACACAGTGGAGGAGGGGAAGAACCTCAGGCGATGGCCAGGGCCCACATGGGCTGAAGCGTTAGAGACGCCCTCGTGGCATCTCGGTACGGGCACAACCAGGATGGGGGAGTGAAAGGAGCTCTACCACCTTGTGGAGTGACATCAAATCATTCACGCGGTGCCAGCGACATGTCCTCCTGACGGTGCCCACATTCACAGGCAGGGCGCTAAAACCATTGACCGCACGCTGCAGGAAAATGATGATGACTTGCAATGAAGACAGAGCGATGCTCCTCTTCCTCAGCGATGTGTCTGAGTCCTGCCTGACAGAGAGCTGAACGTGTCTTGCCATCGAATGGGTTTATCAAGGGGTTCAGAGGGACTGGGTGACTTACCTTCCTGATGCTCGCGACTCTGCCTTTGCAGCTCCAGTAACTCTGGGGCAACCGGGCGCAGGGGCATGTCATCGACCAGGGGTTCAGCAGAATCCTGGGCCCTGGCATTCCTCCGGGTGCTGGTTCCCTCGGATGTCCCTGCCTCCGCCTGCTGTGAATCTTCTATAGTGAGGGGCTCATCAGTGAGTGACACAGGTTAATCCCACCGAGGTGTGAGCATTTGCATTGGTGGAGTGTGTAGGAGACAGCTGTGACACCTCTTCTATATTGGTCTCCCTGGAGCTTCCTATGTCTGTGGTGCCCAGAGGGCACGAGGATGGTCCGGGCTGGTCGACTGATTGACCTGCAAGGGAAGCGAGATTGCATCAGTGCATCATGGGGGAATAACTGATGGGAGAAAGTTAATTCATGTGAGGTTTGAACTGTGACTGCGTGTTGAGGATTCTCACTTTTGTCTGCTGCCCCCTCAGCATAGGTGCAGTCCTGCCCCCCGCTGGCCAATTCAAGGGCTTGTTCCTCAACGGGCATGAGGCATCTGAGCCTAGGCATGATTCTGAATGGCTGTATCCGCTCACACAGCTACGTTCAAGTTTATCCTGCAGTGAGACAGATGGGGAGAGTGTAGTGGGAGCCCTGTCAGCTCAGATGGTGATGAAGTCTGGCATGCGTGGGACCTGTGGATGGGAAGAGCACATTAGCTACTGGGGGGACCATGGGGAGTGGGGTGGGGAGGAGAGGGCCGCATGATTGGTGTTGGGAACCCACGAGTGGCTGGGCGAAAGATGACCTTGAAAGTATGAAGGGAGTGTGAAGGGATGTAGCAGGAGGCTTAAAGAGGCAGACTGTGCTGTGAAGGTGTGCCGTGAAGATGTGGCCAAACGGGCCACCAAAGATGGCGATTGCAAAGCATGATGGCCAAGTGTGCATAAAGACCGAGACAAACAGGCCGCAGCCTTAGACATCGGGAATACACAGGAAGTAGGCCATCCCAAAGACAATGGGCACTCTCTGGTCAAACATACTTGCTTACCAGACAAAGGGGCGCCTTAACTCCGTATTTGGGAGGGGGGTATGTGACCTATATGCCTCCAGCACCCACAGGCATGGCTGCTTGGAACACACCCCAAAATCGGTGTGGCAGCACCTGATTGGACTCCATCGATCAGGGTGATCAAGCCCTGATTGATTGATTGGTAATGATTGAGTGCCTGCCCTAAAGGGTGCGAAATAATCAATGAATAAAGGTGCTACACAACACACTGTCATCAGCGGCAACTCCCAGAGACCAACCACCGTGAAGCACAACCTTTGGACCATCCAAAGGAGAAGAAGGAAGAACAGACCAGACCCAGAAGAAGAGGATCAGCCAGACCAAAGACCAGACCATATCGAGGAGACTGCAGAGACGAACGTGTGGGTACAGGCCAGTATCTGCTCGGGTACTTGTGAGTCACTCAAAGTTAAGTCAAAGTCCAGCGTTAAGTTTGAATCTTAATTGTTCTGTAAAAGTAACTACCGTAACTAATATTAATCATGTGAATGAATAAATGTTATTGTATTAATAAGAAGTTGACTCACAGTTTTTTGTCCACCGTATAAGGGTTAATAACACACTGTGTGACAAGACACAACAAAGGTCATTCATCTTCTTGTGGCATTGTCGCCCTGTCCTCTTCTGTGGCGAGCTGGCACCAAGACTGCTACTGCCTCCCAGGTGGGGTTGGTGAACTTGGTGGAAGGATGTGGGTATAGGACATCCCGCCTCTGCTGTTTACCATCCAGGAGTTGGGCTCCCTCTGAGAATCTTGGCGTTGACTTCCTGGCAGTCATCCCCCCAACTGGATCTGGAACGCGTGCTGGGGAAGTGTTTATGAGAGGCGCCCCACTGATTGCAAGGATTAAGTTGCCCCAGGCTAATACAAGCGTGATTCGCAAGGGTAGATTTTTTTTTGTTGAAGAGGTTCAGTATTCTGTGCCATTTCCTGCCAGTGCGATTCACACTGGATTTCTCATCGGAACCGACACTGAAAAGATCTGGTAAGATTCCGCCCTCGGTTGTATCAGGCAATGAGCGATCGAACCAGGGGCCACTCCAAATGTTCCAAAGGGTACGAGATATTCCTTGGCTGGAGCCAACACTGCAACTACAGAATTATGCATAGCCATTAGCTTCTTAAGGCATAACCTGTTCCAAAGAGATGCTCTGAGATTCTTGGAACAGGCAGGTACAGAATGGTGCAGCTAAAATAATTTCACCAGTTGGAGAGATACACATGTTAGGTTAAATCTTTCAAGATTGCTTTAGGGGAGGCACATGACTCACATTCAGTCACCGGTTCATGTGTTTGCATGCTAATTTCTGACTACTGGGTGGTTGGAGGGGGAGGATGGGGCGGGGGGGGGGGGCGGTTCTATCTGGTAAACATTATACATCAGCCCTCTGTTTTGACTTGTGTATTTTTACCTGGTCCTTTGCAGACAGAAGGAACATGTGCATATTTTACACCTGTTTCATCAAAAAGAAAGGCTGAGGGAACAGCCCTTCCGTGGGTAATTCCCCAAGACAATACCTTGAATAATCAGAGTCAACCTGTCCGGTTTGAACAAAGCTGGGCAGTTAACTGTTCCATGCTGCATTCTCTATTACTACCTCTGGCATATGTTCCCAAAAGATTTTTTAGAGGGGAGTCTAAAACTAGAGGGCATAGGTTTAAGGTGAGAGGGGAGAGAGGGCCAATTTTTCCACACAGAGGGTGGTGAGTGTCTGGAACAAGCTGCCAGAGGTAGTAGTAGAGGCGGGTACAATTTTTTCTTTTAAAAAGCGTTTAGGCAGTTACATGGGTAAGATGGTATAGAGGGATATGGGCCAAATGCGGGCAATTGGGACTAGCTTAGGGGTTTAAAAAAAAGGGCGGCATGAACAAGTTGGGCTGAAGGGCCTGTTTCCATGCTGTAAACCTCGATGACCCTAGTGCTAACTAAAACAGGCACGATCTGCTGAAATGAATGCTCAAACTAATTTTTGAAACTTTTAAATGGAAACAATCTAAAGATGGGTCTTGAAGGTGGGGCTGTGACTATTTCTTTTCAGCATGTTCCATTGTGGGATGGTCCTTGGAAAGAAAGATTGTTGGTCCAACTGTCTCGGAAACAATGGTGTTTGTAGTTTGTGCTGGGTGCCTTGTGTGGGGAGGTGGGGGAGGGGGGGCACCACTCACTGACACAGTTAGCCATGCTCTCTATGGCAACAACACAATGATATGTACATTTCAAAGTTGATTCTAAGCCAACCCACTTTAGCTAGCTTAGCTAGAAAAGTGAGTCCACATCTAGAAAGATAAGAATTTGCATCCATATTATTTACCATCACTGAAAAGCATTGGAAAATTTACTGTGAAAAGAATGAACTGTCTATTCATAGATTTTATACAATGTCAGCCAAAAGTGCAATATTTCGGTAGTAATGGAGTACAGATTAGCTCTTAAAATTCCCATATTATGGTTTTTTTAACTAGTTACTGGATAATAAAAGATACACCCTTGTTCATCGAGGGATGTACATTCCATTTGTGGGATAGACAGATAGTCAAAACCAAAGAAACTCTCTCTCTCTTGTCTAGGCAGCATTCTCAACGATGAGAACCATACTATAGTTTTAAAACACAGGACAGGGTGGAGAGGCCGGTCCCTTGTTTGTCTTAGCCTGAACTGGGATTGGTTGAACCCTGTGCTGTTGGTACCGTTCTGAACCTCGCGTCTAGCCAACTGAGTTAACCACCCCAAAGCCTCCCTCCTAAGAGAGAGCTTGAACTGCAAAAACCTTTTAAGTGATGCCAGTGTTCGTATCTGGGACTTAAGAAAGGAGGATTTTCCAGATTTATGAAATTTCTGATTTGTATTGGTGCTCCGATTGGGCCGGATATCTCCTGTGCAGAGAAGAGGAAATAGCAACCTTGACCCAGAGATCTCTGCCTGCCTTTGAAGTTTTGGTAAATAGCTGCTAGAGTCACAGTTTACGAAAGATAAGCTATCCATATCGGCATTAAATTTGTCTGACAGGTAAATAATATGCCTCCATATTGTCACTGGCTGATTACATTTTAAATCATTTTGCTCAAATGACCTTTAAGCAGCATCACACCGCACTCTCTCGTTTCCTTCTGTATGAACGGTATGTTTTTGTCTGTATAGCGCGCAAGAAACAATACTTTTCATTGTATCCCAATACATGTAACAATAATAAATCAAATCAAAATCAATGAGTTGCAGCCTTCCATTGGCACTCATCACAGATATGGACATTCTAATGTCTGCGCAAAACAATGTTGTCATTGAATAGATTTTAGTTTCTCTTAAAACATTTTATAAGTAGTGCATTTCTTGTCATTGTTAAAGGTACAGCCTCTTGCAGTTTCTCTACTGCAGTGAGAATATATTTTATCCCATGAGCATCTCACAGTGTTTTAATTGCAGCAACCAATTTTCTTTCCTTCTCAAAAGCCTCCTCAATGAATCAAATATTTAGTGAGCACAGGTTCCAAAGTATAGCTGTCTCTGAACAAGCACTGATTGGAGCTAAAGAGTGTATTGATGTGGAAAATGAAAAAGCCTTTCTTGGTGCTACCAGGAATGCACTTAGAATCGGGAGTTATGGCACAGAATTAGAATACAGTAAGAGTTTTAACAACACCAGGTTAAAGTCCAACAGGTTTATTTGGTAGCAAATGCCATTAGCTTTTGGAGCACTGCTCCTTCGTCAGATGGAGTGGAAATCTGCTCTCAAACAGGGCACAGAGACACAAAAAAAGTTTTTTTTGTGTCTCTGTGCCCTGTTTGAGAGCAGATTTCCACTCCATCTGACGAAGGATCAGCGCTCCGAAAGCTAATGGCATTTGCTACCAAATAAACCTGTTGGACTTTAACCTGGTGTTGTTAAACTTCTTACTGTGTTTACCCCAGTACAACGCCGGCATCTCCACATCATGAACAGAATTAGAACACAGCGCGTGATGAAAACATTGCCTGGAAATGCTGGAGAAATGTTCCATCTCCCAGCACAGCAATCCCTCAATGTGAGGATGTCAATCGTTCCAAAAAGAGAAAAGTGAACTTGTCAGATCTTTAGAGATTCCTTCGGGAACATTCATGCTCCCGGCTCTGGCACCTGTGCCACTTGAGGCTGCTCACATTCTAAATTCAGACTGCTTTCGCTAAGGGTTCTGCGTCTGGTAAAGACGCAGGAGTTCGCTTCTGTTTTCATTAGCTCGTGTCTATTAAGTCCTAACAGCCAAAGGAGAGGAAAAGTTGACAGATTCAGCCTCCTGTGGCTGATCACAGGTTCTGGAACAATGCCCCAACAGAACAGAACCAGATGGTCATGCTTGAGCAATGAAGCTTGATACTTGCAAACTGTAAACAATCCTAAAGAGGCAATAAATTACAAATGCAGTAAAGGTGGAATATGAGAGTGTACGGGCTGTGGTGCTTGTGCTGGCTATTTGAACGAGTTATTCTGTCTGTCCTGTTCCTTAGGGAGGCGCAGTACACAGTAGTTAGCACTGCGGCCTCACGGTGCCAGGGATCCGGGTTCGATTCCTGGCTTTGGGTGACTGAACGGAGTTTGCACATTCTCTCCCAGTGTCTGCGTGGGTTTCCTCCGGGTGCTCCGGTTTCCACCCACAGTCCGAAAGACGTGCTGGTTAGGTGCATTGGCCATGCTAAATTCTCCCTCAGTGTACCCGAACAGGCACCGGAGTGTGGCAACTAGGGGATTTTCACAGTAACTTCATTGCAGTGTTAATGTAAGCCTACTTGTGACACTAATGAATAAACTTTAATCATGCGGCCCACTGTACATGTGCCGGATATCATGTTAACGACTACCCTTCTCTTTTTCCATGGTCCTGCAGCCTTTTCCTTTTCAAGTATACATCTTGTTCCTCTTTGGACATTACTATTGAATCTGCTCCTACTACTAAGATGCCGCATGGGTGTAGAAGGGGGAATTTAGCTCAGTATTCTATGGAGTATATCCTTTAGAAAAAATCTTTAGCTTTCAACTAATGTCTGGATATAATATTTTCTAATATTGGTTGAAGAGCCATGCAGTGCATTCCAAATCCTAACATGCTGTGTCAACGAAAAAGTTCTTGTCATAATCCCTCTATCAATTTAATCTTTAATCGCTTTCCTTTGGTTACTAATCCTCCTACCAAAAGAAATAGTCTCTCATTCTTTATCAAACCTTTGTAACTGAGATGATAAGTCACCAGGTAAAGTACCATTGTTTCACTAATTTGCACAATTCGTTCACCCTGATCTCCATGAAGCAAAATGCAGCCAACAAAATATAGAGTGAGTCATTTAATTTTCTTTACTCCATCCTTAAAGTTGCAAAGCCAATGCTCAGAGTGGACCGGGCAAACTCAAATCCATTCCCTGCTTGCTCCAAAACCAAATTCAAAATCCAATTGAATCCAATTCATGGTCCCCTCAAAAGAGACAAAAATGATCCAAGCTGACCAGATAAGGCATTACGCCCTACCCTGGGCCTGATCCCACATGCCGCCATCTAGAAACATGCGTACAGCATAACAAAGAGTAAGAAAAAGATTCAGAACAGCAATAGGCAGAGAATGAGAAGCAACCACATTCAGGTCAGGTAGGTACGATGTTTTGATCCTAATATCACCAAGACAAGCTTCAGCTGCCACTGTTTTCACATGACATAGCTTCATCTAAAGGAACATTGCTAATAGAAAAAAGAGAATTTTTTTTTGTAAAGATTGGTCTGTATTCAGGCTCCACTAAATAGAAAGGCTCTTTACTCAATATTAGAATCAAATATATCTGTTGAAGTTTATTTATTTATTAGTGTCACAAGTAGGCTTACATTAACACTGCAATAAAGTTACTGTGAAAATCCCCTAGTTGCCACACTCCGGCGCCTGTTCGGGTACACTGAGGGAGAATTTAGCATGGCCAATGCACCTAACCAACACGTCTTTCAGACTGTGGGAGGAAACCGGAGCACCCAGAGGAAACCCTCGCAGACACCGGGAAAATGTGCAAACTCCACACAGACAGTGACCCAAGCCAGGAATCGAACCCGGGCCCCTGGCGCTGTGAGACAGCAGTGCTAGCCACTGTGCCACCCCAGAAATCAGGTGCCAGCCAAAGATTTTCTCTAAAGGATATACTTCATGGAATACTGAAATAAATTCCCCTTTTCACATCCATGCGGCATCTTCCTTTCTGCCTTCAGTCAGATTGATAGTTCAGTGTGATTCTGTGACCAGTTATCAGGAGTTATGTGCAGTGGGTTCATGTCCTCGAGTGACAGGGTGGAGATTGCGTAAACTCATTTCACTGAGGACTCTCCGTAACCCAAGGAGACTGGTTTTCCTGTTTACCTGCATTACAATCGTGACTGCACTTTGAAACTCCTTTTCTGGCTGTGATGTACTATGATAATGTGAAAGGTGGTATATAAATGTAAATACTTCCTTTCCAGTGTGAACTGATCAGTTGAAGCTCAGCTCCTTGGGATGAATGATGGAGGAATATGTGTCACAACCGTGTCGTTGTGATATTATAGATTTTGTAAAAAAGCTAATTTTTTTATTGAACGGGCACAAGGAGCCTTAAAAATGGCTGCCAGATGTCACCTGATCTTTTACAATTGCAATGTTTGTCAAGTTTCTAGGAGGCTCCAAGTGCATTAAAAAGAGACCCATCCAGAAATGTGAAGACATCTGAAATTCAAGTGCATTTCCACAAGAGTAAATGAAAAGTCACTGACATTGTCTTCCCTGAAGGAGTGAATAGTGCTTTCCTATCTCACGAAACCTGGAAGAATAGGAACCATTCATGGTAATGGCTGAGACATTTAAAAGGTTAATTACCTCTGCCAAAGGACAATGGATAGGACTAGGCCCCCAGACCTAGGCTAACCCGATGCCTAATATGGAATCATGATTTAACAGTTTGGGACAGTAGTCATTTTGAGTTATAAACTATAAATTTGGTTGCAAACCACCATCTGTGCATCGAGAACACAGGAGACCTTCAGAAGACAGCTCTGGCCCACAGCTCTCTGCTGAATGAACTATAAACAACGTGTAAGAGCTAGGTTTCTCTCTGCCACTGGGATTCACAGAGGAAGCTGTCCAGAAAATCACTGTTCTGCTGAAAAAGGAATCCAGGCAATCTTCAAGTGTCATGTTGGCAGAACCATGAAAGAAAGAGGACATTCACTTGCTCCCCAAAGCTGCTCTAGCAGCTGAGTCCACCTACAAAGGCAAACTCTGACTACTCAACTATAGAAGCCCTCACAGCTGCTGAACACAACTTGTTAACCTCAACGCAGACAACCAACACTGAATCTAAAAGCTCTGGGCCTACAACTAAATTTGAAAGGACAAAATGCAATTGCATCTTTATAAATATCCTTATCTGCATTAATCTTTGTATGAATTTAATTAGTAACTTAATTAAATTTACTTAAGTAGCTAATAGCAGTGTTTTGTAAATAAACTAACCTTTTCTGGTTTAAGACTAAAGCTTTGCTGCTGGGTTATCTTTGAATTGAACCATTCAGAACTAAAAAGGGGCTGCATGCAGACAAAAGTCAAAGTTTATTTATTAGTAACAAGTAGGCTTACATTAACACTGCAATGAAGTTACTGTGAAAATCCCCTCGTCGCCACAGTCCGGCACCTGTTCAGGTACACCGAGGGAGACTTTAGCATGCCCAATCCACCTAACCAGCACGTCTTTCGGACTGTGGGAGGAAAGCAGAGCATCTGGAGGAAACCCATGCATACATGGGGAGGACATGCAGACTCCACACTGACAGTGACCCAAGCTGGGAATCGAACCCAGGTCCCTGGCACTGTGAAGCAGCAGTGCTAACCACTGTGCCACCGTGCCACCCCAAGACACACAAAGTTTTAGTTCAGTGGACAACTTTGAGGAAACGCCTTCTACATGGTCATGACAACATGTTTCATTTTTTCCTTACTCCTAATGTCAAAGGAGTGTTATTCCTTAACATAGGGCTGATGGACTGAAATTGCAACCTATCACAATTGCAAAATAACAAAATACACAGTGGCATCGTCATTCATTCAAGACCAGCAGGAGTTGTTTGATTCTCATTTGTACTCTGACTCCATTCTCCAGGTACTACATGAGTACAGACAATTGTGGCCAACTATCATCAAGATTATCATCATATCCAGAGCCACGGTGGAAGGAGGTGAAAGCAACAAGAGACTTGATTATTGGCAAACTAAGCAATAAACTGGGGAATGGCACAGCACGATAGCGTTCCGATGTCCCATGCCAAATGGAAAGTTTGTGAGTCGGATGTTTACTGATTCATTCACCTATGAATGCCGCATGTTGCAGATGGATCTAAAAACATCCCCACCATGAAAATAAACTAAAACACATACAAAAAAAAAATCAGTATTCTCAAGCAGAAGAAAGATTCATAAAGTTACCTCATTTTAATTAAAATATGCAATTTCTTTGAGAATAACAGTGGAATGTTGATTACTTTGCATTTATTGATTTGTAGAGCAGGTATTGATGTCCTGTTGGTTGTATGATGGTTACCGCAGTGTACAAGGTACAGATGGTACTGCAGAGGAAAAAATCTATGCCAAGAGTCTAAAAGGTTTGACTTTCTAATTGCAGGCTGCCAACAGATAAAGTTCCCTGGCAGCAAAAAATTACCTGATAATTAGAGTTACAAGTTACCCTTATCTTTACTTGTATATTGGTTTTGGCGTCTTCCCAACCTTTGATTTTAGTTAATCCGGCAAGCTTATTTCAGGTTTGCCATCAGCAGTGTGTGACTGATCTGCTGCAGCCACTTGCCCCCCAGCACCTGACTAAACTCAGTGTAAAAGCAGCTTGAGACTGGGGTGAAGACAACCCCATGTGGGAGACCTTCTGTAAAGAATCTCACGTCACGAGGTTTCAGTACACTGGATGACCCCACCTCCCCCGCCCCACCCCATATTACACAGAAACATAGAAAACTACAGCACAAAACAGGCCCTTCGGCCCCACAAGTTGTGCCGAACATATCCCTATCTTTTAGGCCTACCTATAACTCTCCATCCTATTAAGTTCCATGTACTCATCCAGGAGTCTCTTAAAAGACCCTATTGAGTTTGTCTCCACCACCACTGACGGCAGCCGATTCCACTCGCCCACCACCCTCTGTGTGAAAAACTTCCCCCTAACATCTCCCCTGTACCTACCCCCCCAGCACCTTAAACCTGTGTCCTCTCATAGCAGACATTTCCACCCTGGGAAAAAGCCTCTGAGAGTCCACCCGATCAATGCATCTCAACATCTTATATACCTCTATTAGGTCTCCTCTCATCCTACGTCTCTCCAAGGGGAAAAGACCGAGCTCTCTCAGCCTAACCTCATAAGGCATGCCACTCAATCCAGGCAACATCCTTGTAAATCGCCTCTGCACCCTTTCAATCTTTTCCACATCCTTCCTGTAATGAGGCAACCAGAACTGAGCACAGTACTCCAAGTGGGGTCTGACTCCTAAACTCAATCCCTCGATTGATAAAGGCCAGCACACCATACGCCTTCTTAACCACCTCCTCCACCTGCGGGGCCGATTTTAGAGTCCTATGGACCCGGACCCCAAGGTCCTTCTGATCCTCTACCGTACTAAGAGTCTTCCCCTTTATATTGTACTCCTTCATCCCATTTGACCTGCCAAAATGGACCACTACGCATGTATCTGGGTTGAAGTCCATCTGCCACTTCTCCGCCCAGTCTTGCATCCTATATATGTCCCACTGTAACTTCAGACATCCCTCCAGACTATCCACAACCCCACCAACCTTCGTGTCGTCGGCAAACTTACCAGCCCATCCCTCCACTTCCTCATCCAGGTCATTTATGAAAATGACAAACAGCAAGGGTCCCAGAACAGATCCCTGGGGCACACCACTGGTGACCGACCTCCATTTAGAAAAAGACCCATCTATACACACTCTCTGCCTCCTTTGGGCAACGGTAAGAGTTTTAACAACACCAGGTTAAAGTCCAACAGGTTTATTTGGTAGCAAATACCATTAGCTTTCGGAGCGCTGCTCCTTCGTCAGATGGAGTGGAAATGTGCTCTCAAACAGGGCACAGAGACACAAAATCAAGTCAAAATCAAAGTCCTTTGGGCAAGCCAGTACTGGATCCACAGGGCAGCAGCCCCTTGGTTCCCATGCCCTCTCACTTTTTCTAGAAGCCTTGCATGGGGGACCTCATCGAACGCCTTGCTAAAATCCATATAAACCACATCTACCGCTTTCCCTTCGTCAACATGTTTAGTCACATTTTCGAAGAACTCCACCAGGCTCGTAAGGCATGATCTGCCTTTGACAAAGCCATGCTGAGTATTCTTGAGCATACTAAACCTCTCTAAATGCTCATAAATCTTGTCCCTCAGGATCTTCTCCATCAGCTTACCAACCACTGAGGTTAGACTCACCGGTCGGTAATTTCCTGGGCTATCCCTATTCCCCTTCTTGAAAATAGGAACCACATCCGCAATCCTTCAATCCTCCTGCACCTCCCGTCTCCATCGATGACGCAAAGATCATCGCCAGAGGCTCTGCAATCTCTTCCCTCGCCTCCCACAGTAACCTGGGATACATCCCATCCGGACCCGGCGACTTATCTATCTTGATGCCATTCAAAGATTCCAGCACAACCTCTTTGTTAAAGTCCACATACTCAATCTTTTCAGTCCACCGCACGCCCGCAGTACATCCACCCAGGTCCTTCTCCTCTGTGAAAACCGAGGCAAAATACTCATTAAGCACCTCTGCCATTTCTACTGGTTCCGTAGTGATTTTCCCGCCTTCACCTTTTATAGGCCCTATTCCTTCACATCTCATCCTTTTACTCTTCACATATTTATAGAACGCCTTCGGGTTTTCCTTAATTCTACTTGCCAAGGCCTTCTCGTGACCCCTTCTGGCTCTCCTAATTTCCTTCTTTATTCCCTTCCTACAAGCCATGTACTCATCTAGATCCCTATCTTTGCCAAGCTCTCTGAACCTTTTGTATGCTTTCCTTTTCTTCTCGACTAGGTCCTGCACAGCTTTCGTGCACCACAGTTCCTTTAACCTACCAACTCCTCCCTGTCTGCTCGGAACGTTGTCCTGTAGAACTCTAGACTGCCATTGCTTGAAAAACTGCCACCTCTCTCCAGTAGATTTCCCCGAGAATACCTCCTTCCAATTTACTCCTCTAATTTGCTGCCTTATGTCTTCATATTTCCCCTTACTCCATATAAACACTTTCCCAGCTTGCCTGATCCTCTCTTTTTCCAATGCAAGCATAAAGGAGATAGAGTTATGATCGCTATCCCCAAGATGCTCTCCCACTGAGAGATCTGACACCTGTCCAGGCTCATTGGTCAGTATCAGATCAAGTTCAGCCTCTCCTCTTGCAGGCTTGTCCACATGCTGTGTCAGGAAACCCTCCTGAACACACCTAACGAACTCCTCCCCATCCAATCCCCTTACCCTAGGGATATTCCAATCTATGTTTGGGAAATTAAAGTCTCCCATCACAACAACTCTGCTATTATTGCAACTCTCCAGGATCTGTTTCCCTATCTGCTCCTCCACCTCCCTGTCACTATTGGGCGGCCTATAGAAAACTCCCAGCAACTTCCACCCACAGAGACTCTGTAGACAATCCCTCCACAGCATACACCTTCTCTATAGCTGTGACACTATTCCTGATCAGCAGTGCCACTCCACCCCCTCTCTTGCCTCCCTTCCTGTCCTTCCTGAAACATCTGAATCCCGGCACCTGTATTATCCAGTCATGTCCCTGAGACATCCAAGTCTCCATAATGGCCACCACATCACACTTCCAGGCATCGATCCACGCTCTGAGCTCATCCCCTTTATTCACTATACTCCTGGCATTAAAGTAAACACATCTCAATCCTTTGGTCTGAGCTCTCTCCCTCTCTATCCCCCGTCCATCCTCCCTCTTGCACTGTTTATCACCCTTCTCTGTTTGCGAGCTAACTTCCTCGCTCCCAGTCACCTCGTCTCGATCCCCTTCCCCTAACCTATCTAGTTTAAACTCTCCCCAGTAGCCTTAGACAACCTTCCTGCCAGGATATTGGTCCCCCTGGGATTCAAGTGCCACCCGTTTTTGTGTACAGGTCACACCTGCCCCTAAAAAGGTCCCAATGGTCCAGGAACCTGAATCCCTGCCCCCTGCACCAGTCCCTCAGCCACACATTCATCCTCCACCTCACTCCATTCCTGCCCTCACCCTCCCGTGGCACAGGCAGCAGTCCTGACATTACACTGTAATGTTGGGCACAGAATAAATCAGGGAATTACAGCTGCATGTCACATGGGTAAAACAGCAATAACGGAACACTTTAATTTACATATAGACTGGTTAAACTTAATTAGCACAAATGCTGTGTAGGATGAATTCCTGGAGTGTGTGTGAAATGGGTTTACATAGAACATAGAACATTACAGCGCAGTACAGGCCCTTCAGCCCTCGATGTTGCGCCGACCTGTGAAACCAATCTAAAGCCCATCTAACCTACACTATTCCAATATCATCCATACGTTTATCCAATGACCATTTAAATGCCCTTAATGTTGGCGAATCCACTACAGTTGCAGGCAGGGCATTCCACGCCCTTACTATTCTCTGAGTAAAGAGCCTACCTCTGACATCTGTCCTATATCTATCACCCCTCAATTTAAAGCTATGTCCCCTCGTGCTAGCTATCACCATCCGAGGAAAAAGGCTCTCACTGTCCACCCTATCTAATCCTCTGATCATCTGGTATGCCTCTATTAAGTCACCTCTTAACCTTCTTCGCTCTAACGAAAACAGCCTCAAGTCCCTCAGCCTTTCCTCATAAGACCTTCCCACCATACCAGGCAACATCCTGGTAAATCTCCTCTGCACCCTTTCCAATGTTTCCACATCCTTCTTATAATGCGGCGACCAGAACTGTACGCAATACTCCAAGTGCGGCCGCACCAGAGTTTTGTACAGCTGCAACATGGCCTCCTGGCTCCGAAACTCAATCCCTCTATCAATAAAAGCTAACACACCGTACGCCTTCTTAACAACCCTATCAACCTGGGTGCCGACTTTCAGGGATCTATGCACATGGACACCGAGATCTCTCGGCTCATCCACACTACCAAGTATCTTACCATTAGCCCAGTACTCTGTATTCCTGTTAATCCTTCCAAAATGAATCACCTCACACTTTTCCGCATTAAACTCCATTTGCAACCTCTCAGCCCACCTCTGCAGCTTATCTATGTCCCTCTGTAACCTGCAACATCCTTCCGCACTGTCCACAACTCCACCAACTTTAGTGTCATCCGCAAATTTACCAACCAATCCTTCTACGCCCTCATCCAGGTAATTTATAAAAATGACAAACAGCAGTGGCCCCAAAACGGATCCTTGCGGTACACCACTAGTAACTGAACTCCAGGATGAACATTTCCCATCAACCACCACCCTCTGTCTTCTTACAGCTAGCCAATTTCTGATCCAAACTGCTAAATCACCCTCAATCCCATGCGTCCGTATTTTCTGCAATAGCTTACCGTGGGGAACCTTATCAAATGCTTTACTGAAATCCATATACACCACATCAACTGCTTTACCCTCATCCACCTCTTTGGTCACCTTCTCAAAGAACTCAATAAGGTTTGTGAGGCACGACCTACCCTTCACAAAACCGTGTTGACTATCCCTAATCAAATTATTCCTTTCTAGATGCTTATAAATCCTATCTCTTATAATGCTTTCCAAAACTTTGCCCACAGCAGAAGTAAGACTCACTGGTCTTGAACAAGGGGACAACATTTGCTATCCTCCAGTCTTCTGACGACATAAAGATCAAAGCCAAAGACTCTGCAATCTCCTCCCTAGCCTCCCAGAAAATCCTAGGATAAATCCCCTCTGGCCCAGGGGACTTATCTATTTTCACACTTTCCAGAATTGCTAACACCTCCTCCTTATGAACCTCAATCCCGTCTCGTCTAATAGCCTGTATCTCAGTATTCTCCTCGACAACATTGTCTTTTTCCTGTGTGAATACTGACGAAAAATATTCATTTTGCGCCTCTCCTATCTCTTCGGACTCCATGCACAACTTCCCACTACTGTCTTGACTGGCCCTAATCTTACCCATGTCATTCTTTTATTCCTGACATACCTATAGAAAGCTTTAGGGTTTTCCTTGATCCTACCTGCCAAAGACTTCTCATGTCCCCTCCTGGCTCTTCTTAGCTCTCTCTTTAGGTCCTCCCTGGCTAACTTGTAACTCTCAAGCGCCCGGTTTCTGGAACATTATGTTGAGGAACCAACTAAGGATTTAGTGTTATCTAATGAGAACGGGCTAATTCATAACCTTGCTGTAAAGGAGCCATTAGGAAATAGTGACCATAATATGATAAAGTTTTACATCAAGTTTGGAAGTGATATAGTTCATTCTGAAATTACGGTCAATCTGAACAAAGGAAATGATGAAGGTATGAGGGGAAGGTTGGCTATGGTGGTTTGGGAAAATTCATTAAAATATTTGATGGTAGAAACATAGAAACATAGAAGATTGGAGCAAGTGGAGGCCATTTGGCCCTTCGAGCCTGCTCCGCCATTCATCACGATCATAGCTGATTGTCCAACTCAATAGCCTAATCCTGCTTTCTCCCCATAACCTTTGATCCCATTTGCCCCAAGTGCTACATCCAGCCGCCTCTTGAATACATTCAATGTTTTGGCATCAACTACTTCCTGTGGTAATGAATTCCACAGACTCACCACTCTGGGTGAAGAAATTTCTCCTCACCTCCGTCCTAAATGGTCTACTCTGAATCCTCAGACTGTGACCCCTGGTTCTGGACTGGTATTTAAAGACATATTACATGGTCTACAATAAATATACATTCCCCTAAGACTCAAAAACCAAACAGGAAAAGTGACTCAACCATGGCTAAGAAAATAAGTAAAGGATTGCTTTAGATCAAAGGAAGTGGCTTACAAGGTTGTCAGGTACAGTGGAAAGCCTGAGGATTGGGAGCAATTTAGAATCTAGCAAAGGAGAATCAAGAAGCTGATAAGGCAAGAGAAAATGAATGCAAGCTGGCAAAAAAAAACCAGAAAGGTGGAGTAAAAGCTTCGTTAGGTATGTGAAAAGGAAAAGATTAGAAAGGACAAATGTGAGTCCATTACAGAGAGAGACAGGAGAATTTATGATGGAACATATGGAAATAGCAAAGAAACTAAACAATTGCTTTGTGTTTGTCTTCACGGAGGAAGTTACAGAAAATCTCCCAGGCTGGGATTTTCCAGCTCCGCTATGGCAGGACCTGCCATGGGGGGTTGCAACTAGTCAGCCAAAAGTCTGCAAGATCCCGGATGTGGGTGAGACCATGGGATTTGTAAAAATGAGGAACTGAGAGAAATTAGTATTAATAAAGAGGTAGTACATGAATAATTAATTGGATTGTAGGTTGATAAATACCCTGGGCCAGATAAGCTACATCCCAGAGTGTTGAAAGAGGTGTCCTTAGAGATGATGGATGCAGTGGTGGTTATCTTTGAAATTTCTACAGATTCTGGAAGGGTTCCTGCAGACTGGAAGTCGCAAATGCAACCCCACTATATAATGAAGAGAGAGAGAAAACAGAGAGCTACAGACCTGTTGGCTTGACATCAGTAGTAAGGAAAATGTTAGAATCTATTTTTAGGATGTGATAACGAGACACTTAGAAAATAATAATATGATTGGATTGATAGCCACAACCACAGCTGTTCACGATCTATTGAATGTGAACAGTGTGAAGTTATCCACTTTGATAGAAAAAACAGAAAGGCAGGGTATTTCTGAAATGGTGAAAGATTGGGAAATGTTGGTGTCCAAAGGGACCTGGGTGTCCTTGTTCATAGAAATCATAGAAACCCTACAGTGCAGAAGGAGGCCATTCGGCCCATCGAGTCTGCACCGACCACAATCCCACCCCACATATTTACCCGCTAATCCCGCTAACCTACGCATCTCAGGACTCTAAGGGGCAATTTTTAACCTGGCCAATCAACCTAACCCGCACATCTTTGGACTGTGGGAGGAAACCGGAGCACCCTGAGGAAACCCACACAGACACGAGGAGAATGTGCAAACTCCACACAGACAGTGACCCGAGCCGGGAATCGAACCCGGGACCCTGGAGCTGTGAAGCAGCAGTGCTAACCACTGTGCTACCGTGCCGCTTTGTCACTAAAAGCTGGCATGCAGGTGCAGCAAGCAATTTGGAAGACAATGGTATGTTGGCCTTCATTGCAAGGGGATTTGAGTACAGGAGGAAAGATGTCTTGGTGTAACTGCATAGGTCCTTGATAAGACCACACCTGGAGCATTGTACACAGTTTTGGTCTCCTTAACAAAGGAAGGATATACTTGCCAAAGCGGAAGTGCGACAGAGTTTATCTAGACTAATTCCTGGGATGGCGGGATTGTCTGATGAGGAGAGATTGAGGAAACTGGACCCGTATCCCCCAAATTTCAAAGAATGTGAGGTGATCTTATTGAAACTTACAGAATTCTTACAGGTCATGACAGGGTAAATGTGGATATGATGTTTCCCCTGCTTGTTAAGTCTAGAACCAGGGGACACACTCTCAGAATAAGGGGCAGACCATTTCTGACAGGGATGAGGAGGAATTACTTCACTCGGAGAGAGATGAATCTTTGGAATTCTCTATCACAGTGTGCTGCGGAATCTCAATAATTGAGTGTGTTCAAGACAGAAACGGAGAGATTTTTGGATACAGATTACATCAAAGGATATGGGGATAATGTGGGGAAAATGGTGTTGAGGTAGATCTGTTTGAATGGGGACTGATGGGCTGAATGGCCTACTCCTGTTCCTATTTCCTATGTTACTATGATCTATTTCTGCTTGAGTATGTACATTGGGTGTGCCCTAAGTCACCACGCCAAGTGTGACTCTACTGCAGGGCATAATTAACACAAAGTTGCATGCATGAATTATTTCACAGAATTGTTACGGCGCAGAAGAGGCATTTGGCCCATCATGTCGGCACTGGCTCTTCAAACGAGCATGATGATTTAATGCCACTCCCCTGCCTTTTCCTCATATCCCTGCATACAGTTTCCATTCAAATAATCATCTAATGCCCTCCTGAATGCCTCGACCACACTACTGGGCAGTGCATTCCAGACCCGAACCACATCACATTTGCTTCTTTTGCAAATTATCTTAAATGTGTGTCCTCTCCTTCTTGATCCTATTACAAGCAGGAACGTTCTCCCTTTCAAATCTGTCTAGCCCCCTTCATGAGCTTGAACACCTTTAATTTCCTCTTAGCCTTTTTTCTCTCCAAGGACGACAGTCCCAATCTATCCTCCTAACTGAAGTTTCTCATCCCTGGAACCATTCTTGTAAAGCTATAATTGTTAATATTGTTCTCATTCTGATGACAATGAATGTTCTCCGAACAAGCCAATGGGCACTAGATGGTCTCATTTCAAGGTTCACAAAACTGTGACAATTGCAGCTCCTGAAATTTCTGTAACATTGGATAGTTTGGGGGATATTTCTAAAATGTATTTTCCTCACAATCTAATAAAGTTGAATTTGGGTCTGCATGTGCGTTCTCCTGCTTTTCATGACCCCACCCCGCCTCAACCAACCAACCAACCACCCACAATAATAAGTCTCGAGATTTTTAATAGGCTTGTAAATTGGATCCAGTGTGGGAGTAATGGGTTACTCGGGATCCTGAATGAGCTGCATGTTAAGAGGTTCATTGGGCTTGTTATAAAACTGCTCACCTTTACCTATGCTGCATTAGGAGTCCAGTTCACTGCGAAAAAAGATGATTGTGGTCTGGAGTGTAGCGTTATTGATGGTGTTCACCTCTCTGGGAGGTCAAGAAACAGGTCCTGTGTGTTTATTTGTGGTCTTGAATCGATATGTTTCTCTCCTTTCTAGTTTTAACTTTCTCTCTATTTTAGTTCTTCCATATGGGATCATTCACTCCTGCGGCAATGCTACCCTGACGGTCCGTGTATCGATGGATTTCTTCAATGGCTTTAATGCCTCAACTTTCCGGCTGGGAGACTGTCCTCCAAGCTCTCGCTCGCCCCGAGTCCTCACTTTCCAGTATGGATTGCTGGACTGTAGGGCTGGCAGACTGGTGGGTGAAACTCTACCACCCTTGCTCGCTCTCGCTCTAAGTCTTGCCCTAATTGCTGCTCTTTCTCTCAGGTGACCGACAGAGAAATAATTTACTGGAATTACCTGAAATACCAAGCCAGTGCAGCCCCGGCGATGGAGGCGCCCCAGCTCCACACCCGACTGGAATGTCGCTATCCTATGTAAGAATCTAACCCAACCCCCGCTGTTTAACATCCGTGCCACTTGCTCTGGCCAAATGACCATCTGGGGGGCGGGAGTCTCAACATTCCAATATTTAAATACTGGTTACTGTTTTGTCGCTTAACTCTTCATTGGAAACTTAAGTTTAACTAATGGGACCGAGTCACACAAATCCATGGAGCCATCACTATTTGGTCACTTGCTCCATGGCTGATACCTGCTGCCCCAACACTGGTTAAAAGTCTCTGTCCAAATACAGCCCCAGCACAGTGCTGAACCTCTGCAAATGCATAATTCTCCTTCTCTTCCTAGGGATGATGTGTCAATGCCTTTAACAACATTTCCACTAGTTGACCATCTGGATGGTGATGGTAGTTTGGTCTTTTCTATGAAGACAATGAATGGTAAGTTATTTGCCCATAATGAGGGAAGAACTCTATGCAGTAACATCAGAATCTCGCTTTTCACATAGAACAGCCAGTGAGACCAATTTTCTTGTCCTATCTCTGCATTGAATTCAAGTTGATTGGGTGGTATTTATCACTTCAATGGCAGATAACCAGTTGTGTCCAATCCATATGAACTCTTGTAACCTGTAACCCATCCTCTGGATATTGTTCCAAAGCCTGGGGGAAATCGCATGTCTAAATGTTTCTAAGTCACTGACTTTTTTGATTTGCCCAAAATTTTCTAATTCAGTTTATATCTCTGACCTTTGTTTGACTCTGGTTTATAGTCCAAGTGTAACTGGAGGTGATGTGTTGACACAAACAAGAATATCACCAACTAGATTTGGTGAACACTATCTCCTTGGCAGTAGTTATATTGTAATGAGTTGGATATTTCCCCTACATGAATCTTGTGGCACTTTGCCACATGGGAGTACTTGCCATTTGTGAATTCCTTTCTAACAGACTTCCAATTATCTGTGCTCTGCTTATCAGTTTTCTTTTTTCTCCAATAAAGACAGATTTACTATCTGAGATGTACCTGCACCTCCCTTCCATACATTGGCCCCCTAATTTATGCTGTTAGTCCTTAGTCCTTCATCTAAAATGTGCTGATTAGTTTCTCATTGGCTGACTTGATTTCAAAAGGATGCTTGTATGCCTTGAACTAATCTTGTCAGCAGGGCTAGAATTTGCTCATTCTGAAGCTACATGTCATGGTGGCAAACTCCTAACCACAGCTGGTGTCACCATCTGCATTATTGTCAGCTAGGGTTTCGCATTGATTAATGTGAAGAGCTTTTGTTTCCTGACTGCCTCCTTGAATCAGTTTTGGATGCCCTGCTAACCTCTTGGCACAAGCGACCTCCCTCTATAGTATGTCCTCCAATGTAGCTCCAGCACATGTGCCCAGGCCAGTAAAGCCAGTTTTTTGATTAACACTAGCATCTTTCACCTAATGGTGATTCTTTCCATGTGATAAGGATGCATCAAGACATGAGTCAATTGAGCCTTCTCGGTGTGTTACATAGACTTTGTAGATGCCTATTTTGGTTTTGTGGGTTAATTTTGTTAATGCCTGCTGATTTTTGGCTAGTGCTTTATGCAGGTCAGTTGTAACTTCCTTGCTTTGGTACACCCTTAAAGCCAGAATTTTATGTGTTCTAAACTCTTACTTGCCACTTTTGATCTGTAATCCCACTTCTTCCCCTTTCCAGTTACTCTATTGCTGCATTCTTAACAATCATTTTGTGCATCTTCAATTTCACATCCTGTATGCCCTTCAAGTTCAACTAACTTGAAGACAGTGCTTTGTCACTAGTAAATTTTGAAATGTTGCCCTCCCTGTACACAAGTCTAATCCACCTATGTAGAGAGAAGCACCAACTGTAAAAATAACCACTTGCCCACTACTTTGTCTAAATTATATAGCCATGTCATTGCTGCTATCCCTTTTATTCCATGAGGTCTGACAATTCATCACATGCCTTTCAGCAGTCATAGACACAATAGTATTACACTGCCCCTTTATGTTTTTAAAAACAGATGCCTTTGTACACTGGTAATATATAAATTTCTGCTGTAGATGATTGGACTGCTGAGAGGCTGGACTCTGTATTCTTCCTGGGAGCTTCCATTAACTTGGAAGCATCTGTCATTGCAACATTTCATCAAGACCTCCGCCTATACATGGAAGAATGTATTGCCACCCCAACCAGCTCACTAGTCAAATCTCCAGAGAATTATACCATCATAAACAACTATGGGTATGATCATGAAAGGATATTGATATTTAAAAACTGATGCTTTTGGTTGTGGGTTAATCTTTCTCCCCTGTTCCTAATAGATGTCTTATTGATGGGAAAACTGGAAATTCCAAGTACTTGCCCAGAAGTGAAGAGTCACATCTTCGATTTGTTGTGCAGGCATTTAAATTTGTCAGTCTGGAGGGTGCTGATGTGAGTCTGAAGTTATTAACTTGATGAAACCACATGCATATCCTTAACATGCTTTGGTTCACTTAAAATTATGAACTGTATTAAAGTTCAAATTGTGAACCTGACATTTGCTCCACGGGTTTCTGGCCCCTCATCTTGTCGTTAAATAAAATTGCAACAGATTTTTAAATTGCCTTCACTTTTTTAATTGAAATTTATACCAAAAAAGCTCAATCATCCAACTTAAACTAGGTTTGATGATCATCCATGGCCAATTTTGCAATTGGCAATTAAGCTTGCAGGATGAGTAAATTGTTTGAATTATGACAGTATTGTGTATTAACATGGACTGCATTTTAATGTAGCTTGTGTTTTTTTGCAGATATATATACACTGTAAAGTTGTAGTATGGGACCCTAACTGGGATACACATCAGTCTCTCAAAGCATGTTCTTTTGACCAGCAAACTGAAAGGTGGGTAGCAATGGGACTTTGGTCAAGTCATGATTTTAAATACTGATTAATTGTTCTTGTACACGAACAAAAAACAATAGCAATGTCCAGTGCACTTCCTGACTTGTCCCTGCTCATGTGTTCCTAACCCACCTCCAGTCTTATTTATTTGAGATTGTTGCACCACCTTGAACATTTACTTGCTAATATGAATCTACTTGGGATTCCTAACTGACAAATGTATAGCTAGTTTACCTTCTAGAGAATGAAGACAACTGGGCTTCCCCACAATCATACAAGCTTGCATGTTAAGACATAGGCCATTCAGCCTCTAAGTATACTCCACCATAAAATCATAGCTGATCTTATGCCCCTTCTATCTACCTCTTCCCCTTTTTTGAAATTACCTCCCCTTTCTGGGGAAAGTGCTCCAAAGATTCATGACCCTCTTCTGTCAGCTGGTTCTATTTCTTTCCAAGGGGAAATGTCCTTTTAGCATCCAGTCTCAAATGCTATTGAGATCTCATATGCTTCAATGTCACCATATTAAATCCAATGGATACAGGTCCAACCCTATCCTTGCAGAATCACCCAATCCCAGGTATCAAAACCTTTTTTTTGAGCTACTTCTAATCTTTATCCTTGGAGTGTCTAGTATTCTAGATTCTAAAATCTTTCCCTTTCCAGTGGGCAAGTTCAAATTTCTGCCAGTGTGCAGACTTCTGATGTCAACTTATCAGCAAACTTGGTTACCATAGACTTCATCCCTTCATTAGAAATCATTCCCTTGTATTTCTCAATGAAGCTAAATGCATTATGAATTTGCCTATGGTGAGATGTTGATTATCATTCTGTTCTTTAGTTGGCAGCTCTTGGATGCCCCATTACCAAGTTCCCTGTGTGACTGCTGTGACACAATCTGCCTGACTACTCAATCTCGCCATAAACGAGGTACAATTCCATCAAATGGTTAAATAGATGTATATCAGAGCTTTTTTGTGCTTAATTTGTGTTTGCAAATTTTTTTCAGAATTGAAAACTGGCATTACTCACATAACTAAAGTTGGTCCATTGAGGGTGCACAGTGCTCAGTCTGAATCCAGAACTTTCAATCCAACAGGTGAGAACAGTAAATGCCTGAGCCCAAAACATCAAGCGGGTTTACATTGATATAGCACCAGGATCATGTTGGATCTCCAACCTCATTCACTAATGCAACCTAGAAATTGCCAATATTTTCAGTAACTAAATCCTTGCACAATGCATAAGAGCAGGTGGAGGGAAATTGAGGACCCAGCATCTTTGGTTAACTAGACAATATCAAATCTTAAAATTGTACAAGATGGATAACGGGTCAGAATATTTAAAGCAAAGTTTCTCCAGATTTTTAAACTAGTCAGTAAACATTGGTCCTATAAGTGAGTCTGGGGAATTGATAGAAAATGTGGCAGATTAGTATGGATAGAGAAGATTGGCAGCTAATTGGAAAGTGAGTAGTCATAAGTGGATAAGTTTTCTGGTTAACCAGACATAAGTGTGCCATGGATCGGTGTCCTCGGGGTTAAGTGGGCAAAGATCTGGCAATGGGAAATATGAAATTGGCTAGACAAAAGGCATACCTAACCAGTGGGGGGGGGGGGGGGGGGGTTTAAATGTGGGTAGGTTGTGCTTGTTATACAGGGCACTAGTGTATCTATACATCTGAGTATGGTGTGTACAGTATTGGCCTCATTCAAAGAATCTAAAACATGAAGTTGAGAAGATTGCAAAACTAGTATCAGAATGGTTGGCTGTCTTGAGGAAACATGGAACAAGTTGGGTTTCTAGCTGCTAAAATTGCAATTGGCCTTTAAAGTTCCTGACTGGGTGGATGTGGCAGCATGTTTTTGGAGAGAATCTAGAAGTAGAAGTCACTTTTTAAAAAAAAAAATAAGGGGCTGCCCATTTACACTAGATTTGAGGTTAGTGAGTCTTTGGAGCTCCCATCAAAGTCTAGTCTTCAAGGCAGAGGTAAGCTTAATTAAAAAAACAGGCTGGAATGAACTGAGTGGCCTGCTCCCAACTCTTGTTTATATTATGGTGCTCTTAATCAAGAATTGTTCATTTATCACATCTTTAATTCTCCTTTCCACAGATAATGAAAGAGTAATGCTTTTGGCCACCCCACTGCTGGCTTGCTTTTTGGGCATCCTGTTCTTCAGCCTGTACAAATGGAAGAGTCGTCATGTACATTAGTGGGAAGAGGAAATTGGAGGTGTTGAATTACTGAAGCAAATGGATGTTGAATGTACTCCAGAACTATTCAAATAAAACTACATTTTGCAAGTTTGTGCATAGTCCCAATATTTAGTGTCCTCTGTAGTACTCTTGGTGGGTCCTCGAAATGCCACTAGCTGATCTCTAACACGGGTATGGAATGCAAGGCTTTTAGCTGCTAACAGCTGCCAAGGCCACATGATTTAAATGGGAATTATTGATCCTTGAATATTGGCATGCAGGGAACCAGTTATGAAGAGGAAATGTAAGAATTGGACCCAATACTTCAAATTTGGAAGGGGCTGTGGACTTTTTGAATGTATTTCCAAAACCACTCTTGTATGTTTATAGGGGCTTAAGTTCTGGCAACCAGTTATTTCTGACATGTCCCACATCAATCCCTGATGATTAATTACCAAAATCAATCATCTTAGTCCCCAGTGACAAATGGAACAGCAACCTGTCAAATTGGTCTACAACATTAGAATGGCTTTGACCCCAGTCTTTCTACACAACCCACATTCTTCCATCCTGACTAATCTATTCTCAATCTACAGAAGACCATGGCATTAACAAGAGTTTCTCCCTCCTGACTCCATTATCTAACTACAACCAAATGATTTCCCCTCCTGCATTATACTTTGGTGTACCCCAGGTTTGTCCCTTTCCTTCCTTGCTGATCTGAAAGCATATTAGCTTTGGTAAGTATACTGACAAAATCCACTTGCATTTTATTTCTTTTGACTCCCTTCCACTATCAAAATTGCTTATCAATAGTTACCACCAGTTTGTAACCTTGTATCATATTTGACCAAGCTGAGCTTTCACCCACATTAATGCTGTAACAAATTGTTTCTAATTCTGTAACTGACCAACTTCCATTTGTTAATTATGGAAGTCCTCCTTTTCTGTAAGTCCTAGGCTTGATCCTTCCCAAATCTCTCCCTCAATCTCATTCTATCATCCACCTGTGTTAACTTGCACCATATCCTGGTTTTCCCCTCTACCTTGAGCTGCTTGGCCAATACTAGCTCCCAATTCTCATCCTTTATCAGTTTCCTTTTAACAGCAGCAGTTAGTGCTGCTGCCTCACAGCACCAGGGACCCAGGTTTAATTCACAACTTGGGTGACTGGAGTTTGCTCGTTCTGAGTTTCCTCCCATGGTACAAAAATGTGCAGGTTGGGTTGATTGACCATGCTAAATTGCTCCTGGGTGTCAGGGGATTCGTAGGGTAAATTAGATTATGGGGATAGCCTCAGTGGGATTCAGTGTGGGCTTGATAGGCCAATGGCCATCTGCACTGCAGGGACTCTGATCTCATCTTTCCAACAATCCTAGATGTGGTCATCTAATTTTTCCCCTTGTACATCCCTAGTAGCCATTCCTTCAGGTGCCTGGATTTTAATCACATACCCTTGCTTTCCTCTTGCACTTTTGACCTAGTCACTTGATTTCTCTGTGGAGAGCAAGAACTTCCTTGGAAGTCTTGAGGTGTAATTAAAAACAATACTGTAGTTATTGAAAGTCTCCTGCCCTGCATTGCTGGGCATTTGACTACTTTTATTTTAAATTCCCACTCCCCTTTATTTTCCCCACCCATCTTTCTACTTAACACAAACACATTTTCCAAAACATCTTTTTCTGCATGCTTTATCTCCTTGTGACTTGGTCATTTGTTTTACTCTTTGTCTGTAGTGCCTTGAGCTACTGATATCAATTTAAATGCATTTTTCTTGATGCAGATTGTAGTAAACAAGGGTGACTTGATGCAGCTTTAAGGCTTTATTGTCAGCAATAATTGTATACATTTACAAGGTTAGACAAGATTACGATGCAACTTGCTCCTTTTGACTCCCACACTCCAACTGCAAATCCATCCTTGGTCTGCACCCTTCTGCTGATTGGCTCAATTTCTCACTGGGGTGATCCAATAGGCTCCTCACTGATCACATGGCCCTCAGAACATGCCCTCACTGATCACATGGCCCTCAGAACATGCCCTCACTGATCACATGGCCCTCAGAACATGCCCTGGCCACTACATGTTCAAGCAGTGAAGAGCTTTGACAGTTTAAAGTGCCTCAGTTCAGTGGCATGTTTGTCCTCTGACCCAACAATGGCTTGTGGTCTGAGACAATTGTAAAATGTTCGCCATAATGTACTGACAGTACTTTTTTATCTGCATAGCTCACAGCCAAACTGCAATGTAGCATTGCAAGTCTGAGTCAAAATACGCCAACTGCAGAGTCTTGACCGCTCCCTCCTGTTCTTCTCCCCATTTCCATCTTTTTTAAACAGTTGAAGTGGGACTAAAATGGTAGTTAATTGCCCATAGAACATAGAATATTACAGTACAGGTCCTTCAGCCCTCTGGTTTCACTGGTTGGTGCAACATAATCTAAAGCCCATCTAGCCTACACTATTCCAATATCATATGTTTATCCAATAACCATTTGAATGCTCTTAATGTTGACAAGTCCACTCCTGCTGCAGGCAGGGCATTCCATGCCCTTACTACTGAGTAAAGAACCTACCTCTAACATCTGTCCTATATCTATCACCCCTCAATTTAAAGCTATGTCCCCTCATGTTAGCCATCGCCATCCAAGGAAAAAGGCTCTCACTATCCACCCTATCTAATCCTCTGATCATCTTGTATGCCTCTAAGTCACCTCTTAACCTTCTTCTCTCTCTAATGAAAACAGCCTCAAGCCCCTCAGCCTTTCCCCATGTCCAGAAATGATTTTGGCTTGGCTACATCTTTTGGCTACGGGACCACCTTGATGGCTTTTAGCTTCCTTACAAAGCTAACCCTGAATCCTAAGGTGACTTCTAGTTGAAACATACTTTTTCTCCCATTTCAGCTTAAACCCTACTGGACACTGCAAATGATATTGTCTCATTGCCAATGTAATAGAGGGTAGTTCAATGTGACTTGAACTATAAAGTATTTTGTCAACAGATAATTATACATTTTATAACGAGGCTTGACTCAATTACAAATGTGACTGCTCTTGACTCCTAGGCTCCAACTGCCAGTCCATGTGTCCCTCAGCACCCCCTAAGGGCCACAGTGGGTAGAGCCACTGTAGAGTTCATGATTTTGATTTGGGTGACAATGAGGCCAAAGATTCACCAGATGCATGATATGGGAAACATGCAAGACTCTACTCGAAGTAATGAATATTAAATAACACATTTCAATTATGCTCACTGGTGTGTGAGCTGCTTTCTCATGTGTTCAGGATCTGGATGGCATTTGTCTATTCTCCCAAAGTAAGCTGATTGAGAATGCAGTTACAACTATTTAGTTACAATTCCATGTATATCTTAGGAATTTTGAGGTTGGCATTTTATCCAAATCTGTTGCTCAGTCACACGTTAGCACATCATTGCATCTGCGTCATTAACCCTTTCCATGTACCTTGATCTTGCTTCACTCCCTGCTGAAACTTTGCCAGACACCTTGTCCATGATGCAAAAAAGACATTGCTTTAAGTATGCCTCAGTTACTCATAGATTTCCTGTTGTTGCTCAATAGTCCAGGAAACTGACGTCACTATTCACCATGGTCCTGTTGCGATGAACATCTACCTTTCTGATGTTGAAAGACACTGGCTTCACATCCAATGCATGTAATCATTTATCATTGCAAAGATTTTCAATGCATAGTTGGTTACAAAGAACAATACAGCACAGGAACAGGCCCTTTGGCCCTCCAAGCCCGCGTCGCTCCCTGGTCCAAATTAGACCATTCTTTTGTATCCCTCCATTCCCACTCCGTTCATGTGGCTATCTAGATAAGTCTTCAACGTTCCCAGTGTCTCCGCCTCCACCACCTTGCCCGGCAGCGCATTCCAGGCCCCCACCACCCTCTGCGTAAAATATGTCCTTCTGATATCCGTGTTAAACCTCCCCCCCCCCCCCCCCCCCCCCCCTCCTCACCTTGAACCTATGCCCCCTCATGAATGTCACCACCGACCTGGGAAAAAGCTTCCCACCGTTCACCCTATCTATGCCTTTCATAATTTTATACACCTCTATTAGGTCACCCCTCATCCTCCGTCTTTCCAGTGAGAACAACCCCAGTTTACCCAATCTCTCCTCATAACTAAGCCCTTCCATACCAGGCAACATCCTGGTAAACCTCCTCCGCACTCTCTCTAAAGCCTCCACGTCCTTCTGGTAGTGTGGCGACCAGAACTGGGCGCAGTATTCCAAATGCGGCCGAACCAACGTTCTATACAACTGCAACATCAGACCCCAACTTTTATACTCTATGCCCCGTCCTATAAAGGCAAGCATGCCATATGCCTTCTTCACTACCTTCTCCACCTGTGATGTCACCTTCAAGGATCTGTGGACTTGCACACCCAGGTCCCTCTGCATATCTACACCCTTTATGGTTCTGCCATTTATCGTATAGCTCCCCCCTACGTTAGTTCTACCAAAATGCATCACTTCGCATTTATCTGGATTAAACTCCATCTGCCATTTCTTTGCCCAAATTTCCAGTCTATCTATATCCTTCTGTAGCCTCTGACAATGTTCCTCACTATCTGCAAGTCCAGCCATTTTCGTGTCGTCCGCAAACTTACTGATCACCTCAGTTACACCTTCTTCCAGATCGTTTATATAAATCACAAACAGCAGAGGTCCCAATACAGAGCCCTGCGGAACACCACTAGTCACAGGCATCCAGCCGGAAAAAGACCCTTCCACTACCACCCTCTGTCTTCTGTGACCAAGATGTGGAGATGCAAGCCAGTTCTCCACCCATCTAGCCATCTCCCCCTTTATCCCATGAGATCCAGCCTTTTGCACCAACCTACCATGAGGAACTTTGTCAAACGCTTTACTAAAGTTCATATAGACAACATCCACAGCCCTTCCCTCGTCAACCATTCTAGTCACTTCTTCAAAAAACTCCACTTACACTTTTTTAAAGTAAATGAACATAATGACCAGAGTGAGTGGCTTAAATAGAAATCGAGAACTTTTTTTTCAAATTGTTAGTGACATTTGATAGTCAATTACTTACACTTCCAGTGTTATATTTCAGCGAATCCTGGCTTTTGGTGTGCAATGGACACATTTAGGTTTAATGCTCTTTGGGTGAATGAGAATTCTCTACATGATTTGCTTGTATGAATGATTTTGCAATCCTTTCTAACAATTCTCCACATTATGATTTAATACACAGTGAAAGCAGGATTAATGAAAGCACGATGTTGGGACACTAACCAGTTGGTATCAATATAAACGTGGGTCTGAACGTCCCCTTCATTAGGTTAAATATTTGACAATTGACTTGTCGGCTGACTCATTGATTTTAGGATGGTGAATGCTGTTATCTTAATATTCGCATTGAAGAGAATTGTTCTTCTGGAATTTATTGATTTAAGCTTTTTGATACCACCTCCCACTTAGGAAAAACACTGCTCGTTGTCTTTGAGCTACATGTCAATGGTCCCAATAGTTCTCCTTTACACTCTTAGACCCAGCCCGTGTACACATCAGTGGTATTTCTGAGTTCATTAGTTCAGGCAGCACATGATCAGTCTCTGATTTCTTGAGTTAGTCATTTCCTGTTGCCTCATTGGCTGTCCCCAAGGTGCCTGTTACCTTAACCTGTGGAATGTCTCTTTCATGGTTTTTTGTTGTTACTTCACTAAGTTTTCTTCCAAGGGCACTGCAAGGTATTTTTGGTATTTGCTTATTTGAGATGAGCAGGATGTGATGTCCGTGTACTAATTAACTCCTGGGCCCATCATCCCAAATGTTTAATTGATGTATTGGAACCCTGCAGAATTTCCATCAATGCAGGTGTTTATCAGTATGTTGTTAACTCAGTGACTGTTAGTACTTGGGAGTGAGGCTAATTAAGAGTCTAACCTGGCGCATGCTGACCTCACTCAGATTACGCGCTGACCTGATTCTGAGACTATGGGCTCACTTCATACCAAAAACATCTCAGTGCACAAGGACAAATCGATGTTAAAGCTGCAGTAGTAAGATGCAACACGATATATATTAAGTACGCAGCTACAAAACCTGATTGCAGAGTTCAGCTCTCAGAATAAAGGAATAGATAAACGTGTTGCACATTTTTGTGGAAGTAATTATTTCTCAAATACTAGCCTGGGGTCAACTGATGTATTTTTTTATCTATTAGATAAGGATATCTCTGCAGGCGAGACTCATGATGTTGATCATAATTACACAGTCTCTTAGATTAATTGATTTTAAAATGTCTCATCATTAAATGTGCTTAAAGGGCTTTGTAATTATTTTACTGTTTGTGCCAGGTGGCAGTGGTTGGCACTGCTGCCTCACAGCGCCAGGGACCCGGGCACGGTGGCACAGTGGTTAGCGCTGCTGCCTCACAGCGCCAGGGACCTGGGTTCGAGTCCCAGCTTGGGTCACTGTCTGTGTAGTGTTTACACGTTCTCCCTGTGTCTGCGTGGAGTTTCCTCCGGGTGCTCCGGTTTCCTCCCACAGTTTCAAAGATATGCTGTTTAGGTGATTTGGGCCTGCTAACTTCTCCCTCAGTGTACCCGAACAGGCGCTGGAGTACAGCGACTAGGGGATTTTCACAGTAACTCCATTGCAGTGTGAATGTAAGCCTACTTGTGACAAATAAATAAACTTTAAAATATACGTATTGTACTGTTTGTCCATTAACCCTTCGGATGCTGGTCGCTAGCAGTTCCCCTAACCTCTTCATATTGCTTTTACACACAGCATTACTTTTACATTTAATAGAATTCTTGCAAAGACATTGAACCAAGGAGCTGTAAGACCGAATATCGCTTTGAGCTGGGGATTATTTCTGGTGTTCTGGCCAACATTTTGTCCCTCAAATAACACCAAAGATTTCCTAGTCGTATCTCCAATTGCTATTTGGCTGCTGTATTTGTTTACAAGGGCTACATTCAGAACAAGTAATTCATTGGCTCTGAGCCAGTTCTCACTTTTCCTTTGAGTGAGTCTCTCCAGCAATGTGGGGAAGGGGTTAACTTAATTAAACATGAACAGAAAGATGCAAAAAAGGTGTGTGTGTCCTTTCTTCATGTGGCAGGTGTCTCTCTCTAGGGCTTGTATTTGCCCATTCCATAACTCTGCCACCTTCTGGATGTTGTAACATTGAAAAGGTAGATAGTTCTTTTCTCCTTCACTTCCTGTTCCTCAGGCACCCTCTGCTGGCCATGTTGTAATTCCAACCATTATTTTGTAAACTGAGTTTGTGTCTTTATATGCCCTGTTTGTGAACAGAACTCCCACTTACCTGACGAAGGAGCAGCGCTCCGAAAGCTAATGGTATTTGCTACCAAATAAACCTGTTGGACTTTAAGCTGGTGTTGTGAGACTTCTTACTGTGTTCACCCCAGTCCAATGCCGGCATCTCCACATGTTGTAATTGGCAGGGACTTTCTGCTACTGCTCATTGGCTGCAGAGGGTGCCATGAGAGAAGCCAGTCTATATATCGTAAACAGGTGATTAAATTTCAATCAGTCCATTTCTTTAAAAAATAGAAAAGTGTACACACATTTAATGCTTCCAGGCTCCTGGAGGATGGCACACTTACTGCAGACGGATATGAAATCTGTCCCCAAGACTGCAGATGCTGGGAATCGAGCCAAAATGCTGGACCACACAGTTGGTCAGGCAGCATCTGTGGGGAGTGAGAAACAGGGTTTCATGTTGATGATCTTTCATCAGATAACTTCGTCTCTCTGCTGCTCAGTATTTTCAGCACTTTCATCGAATAAAAGATACTAAAGTCTGAAGTCGCGCACCAACCGACTCAAGAACAGCTTCTTCCCTGCTGCTGTCAGACTTTTGAATGGACCTCCCTTGCATTAAGTTGGTCTTTCTCTACATCCTAGCTATGACTGTAACACTACATTCTGCACTCTCTCGTTTCCTTCTCTATGAATGGTATGCTTTGACTGTATAGCGCGCAAGAAATGATACTTCTCACTGTATGTCAATACATGTGACAATAATAAATCAAATCTATAATCCTGCAGTGCAGAAGAGGCCATTCAGCCCATCGAGTCTGCAGTGACTCCGATAGAGCATCTTACCCAGGTTCTCTGAAGGCCGAGATGGCTTTGAAAAATTGCATCAGGCGACGCCTCGTTTTAACCTCATTTGAAAGGAAGGGGGTGGCATTTGATCCTGGGAGCACTGGAGGACGGTTCAGCAGTGTTGAAACAATTGAACTTGCTAACCTGAAGCCTTACCCTCGCCTGGGCAAAGCACCACTGCAGGCATCAGCATGCCCCAAGTGCAGTGGGCTAGCCCCGTCCCCTTCCCCTGCCAGTACAGCTCGTGCTGCTCACCTCTCCAGCTGATCTACATCTTAATGGATTTCTGCTTCACATTCCTGGTAAAGTTGGGGGCAAATACACCCTTAAAGGACTGTCTGCTCAGCCGTGGCATTGCAAAGATCTGGCACAGTGTTGCTAAAAGCAGATACCTCTGGCCGCAATTACGTTGTTACTTTCACTGGTGATAGTGATTACTTTCCTACTCTTAGGCAAAGACCACAAGCAATGTCTGACTGAGATACACCTGTTTGTTGGCACGATACAATGGCCAGTAGGAGGAGGTAAGAGCAGGTTAGGTCTACCCTATCATTAAGTTCCTTTTTGTGTCCATTGTTGGGAGTCATCCAACCCCCTCTCAGCCTCTCGCTGGTAAAGTTAACAACATGGATTAGAATTTGACATTTGGGAAGCGAGGCACAAACCTCTGCGTGTTCCGTTGTGCTATCTTTAGTTCAGTGTATTTTAATTATAGATTATGGTCTGAAACTCAATGCTGTAAAGGAACATGCCATCAGGTAATTATCAGAAAACAAAAAACATTCAAGTCCAACGATATGTGGAGCAATGAGTTTAATTCCATGCTCGTTCTGCAGGTGGAGACTTGAAAAGATTTTTGTCCTTTCACCATAATATGAAACCTATAGAATGGTTACAGAACAAGGAGGTCAGTCATATCCATGCCAGATCTCTGCAGGAGTGACTGAGTTAATTCCCCCTTCCTTTTCCCTGTAGCCCTGCAAATTTCCTTTCAGATGTCTATTCAATTGGTTTATATTTTCTAAAATATAAGGAGCGCCAAAGGATGACTAAAATACTAAACGGAGGGAAAGTTATTTATTTGTTATTAGTGTCGCAAGTAGGATTACATTAACACTGTAATGAAGTTACTGTGAAAATCCCCTAGTTGCCACACTCCAGCACCTGTTCGGGTACACTGAGGGAGAATTTATCATGGCAATGCACCTAACTAGCACGCCTTTCAGACTATGGGAGGAAACCGGAGCACCCAGAGGAAACCCATGCAGACACAGGGAGAACGTGCAGACTCTGCACAGACAGTGACCCAAGCCAGGAATCGAATCCAGGTCCCTGGCACTATGAGGCAGCACTGCTAACCACTGTGCCACCATGCCATCCCTTAGAGTATGAGAGGAAAAATGCTAAAAAGATGAAAACAGATCGTAAAAGAGGGATCAGTTAGATCAGTTGGCTGGAGGCTGGTTAATGATGCAGAGTGACACCAATAGCTCAGGTTCAATTCCTGGGCCAGCTGAGGTTATCCATGGTTATCCATTATCTTCTCAACCTTGTCCCTCGCCTGCAGTGTGGTAACCCTCAGGTTAAATCACCACCAATTGTCCTATGGTCTTCTGGGACTTTTGTTTCGAGATGAGTGGGAGGTGATCTCATTGAGAGATCTCTTAGAGAGCTTGACAGGGAGTCAAATACCGAGAGACTGTTTCCCATTTTTGGAGAGTCGAGAAATACAGGTCAGATATTGAGGACTGAGGAGAAATTTCTTCACTGAGATTTGTGAATCTTGGGAATTCTGAACCCCTGAGGGCTGTGGGTGCTCAGTCAGGATTCCGACTGATGATTTTTGGATACCAAGAGATGTGGAGATAGAATGGAATTCAAGTTAAAGACAAGCCGTAATATCGAATGGTGGCACAGCTCGAGGGAATGTATGGTCTGTTCCTATTTTTATCAGACAGGTCAGCAGCACACAAAACCTCATGACAAGCCACGGTGTTTCCCAGCTTCCTGTTTCATGATTATTTTAGCAAGGTTAGGATTATACAATGTACAGAACAATGACGAAGGAGATTGTCATCAACTTCAGGAAGCGTAGAGGAGAATATGTCACTGTCTACGTCACTGGGGATGAAATAGAAAGGGTTGAGAGCTTCAGGTTCTTAGGTGTCCAGATCACCAACAACTTGTCCTGGTCCCCCCATGCCGACACTATAGTTAAGAAAACCCAACAACCCTACTTTTTCAGAAGACTAAGGAAATTTGGCATGTCAGCTACAACTCTCGCCAACTTTTACAGATGTGCCATAGAAAGCATTCTTTCTGGTTGTATCACAGCTTGGTCTGGGCTCTTGCTCTGCACAAGACTGCAAGAAACGACAAAATGTCATGAATGTAGCCCAATCCATCACGCAAACCAGCCTCCCATCCATTGACTCTACCTACACTTCCCGCTGCCTCGGCAAAGCAGCCAGCACAATTAAGGACCCCACGCACCCCGGACATTCTTTCTTCCACCTTCTTCCGTCGGGAAAAAGATACAAAAGTCTGAGGGCACGTACCAACTGACTCAAGAACAGTTTCTCCCCTGCTGCCATCAGACTTTTGAATGGACCTACCTTATATTAAGCTGATCTTTCGCTACACCCTAGCTATGACTGTAACATCACATTCTGCACTCTCGTTTCCTTCTCTATGAACGGTATGTTTTGTCTGTATAGCGCGCAAGAAACAATACTTTTCACTGTTTGCTAAAACATGTGACAATAATAAATCAAATCAAAATGACAATCTGTAATGCTGACAATGTATATTAGAATGTGGCGCAGGATGGCATTGTGAAAAAGCATATAAAATAAGGGTAGGAAACAGCTAATTGCTAAGACAGCGTTGGCTGATATTAAGCACTGGAGGCCTGAAGTGAGGTTTGAACCCTATGAACCTTTGACTAAGACAAACATGTTACCAGTGAATAAAGCTGACACAACGCTGTGCCCCACCCATTGAGAAATATTTAAATACGACTTTTTCTAGGGCTGGCTCTGCAGCTATACTTGGACTTGGGTCAAATCTAAAGGGTATAGCTATTGTTGCCCTATTTTGTATTAGTTCAAGGGATGTGGGCTTGACTAACAAGGCCAGCATTTATTCCCCATCCCTCATTGCCCTTTAAAGTGGTGGGGAGCTGCCTTCTTGAACCGCTGCAGTCCATGTGATGTAGATATACACACAGTGCTGTTAGGGAGTTTCAGGATTTTGACCCAGCGACAGTGAAGGAACAGCGACATATTTCCAAATCATAATGGTGAGTGACTTAAAGTTTAAGTTTATTTATTAGTGTTACAAGTAGGCTTACATTAACAGTGCAATGAAGTTACTGTGAAAAACCCCAAGTCGCCACACTCCGGCGCCTGTGCGGGTTCACTGAAAGAGAATTTAGCACGGCCAGTGCACCTAACCAGCACGTCTTTCTGACTGTGGGAGGAATCCGGAGCACCCGGAGGAAACCCACGCAGGCACAGGAAGAACATGCAGACTCCACACAGACAGTGACCCAAGCCAGGAATTGAACCCAGGTCCTTGGCGCTGTCAGGCAGCAGTGCTAAACACTGTGCCATCATGTCTGGAGAGGAGCCTCCAGGTGGTGGTGTTCCAATGTATCTGCCGCCCTTGTCCTTCTAGATGTTGGTGGTCGTGGGTTTGGAAGGTGCTGTTTAAGGAGTCTATCTGACCCAGTAGCCACTCGGTAACCTGAGAGCCTGGTTGGAATAAAACACATAACTGCTGCAGGACAAATGAACAATGATTGCTGCAAAGAGACTGGCTGAGATCTTTATGAATGCAGCCCATGGGCACAGAAGCTGGCTGCTGAAGGAATGGGTTCTCTGGTTTAGAAAGATGCCAGGTTGGTGAAGGGGGTGCACACAATGCCATGTGAATGCAGTCTATGATACCTGGCATCCTGTGGAACCTGCAATGACCTTCTCTAGTCCTGTTTCACCCTGCCCAATGGGGAAAGATGTTGGTATCCTTTGTATAGGGAGCATCTGACCTACCCAAATCAATGGGAGACTGAGTCGTTGCTGATGTTAGAAGTGCTATCCATTGCAGGGCTTCTTTGATGCTGCGCTTATTAAAGTAGTTATAACTATCGTTCCCTTGTAACCAGATATAGAATGGTTCAAAATGATTTATTGAAGGACTATAGCCATAGGACTCTGACTTCGATCATCAAGCACAGTAAGAAGTCTCACAACGCCAGGTTAAAGTCCAACAGGTTTATTTGGCAGCACAAGCTTTTGGAGTGTCGCTCCTTCTTCAGGTGAGTGAGGAGTTGTGTTCACAAACAGGACATATACAGGCACAAACTCAATTTACTAGATAATTGTTGGAATGCGAGTCTTCACGGGTAATCAAGTCTTAAAGGTACAGACAATGTGAGTAGAGAGAAGGTTAAGCACAGGTTAAAGAGATGTGTATTGTCTCCAGCCAGGGCAGTTAGTGAGAGTTTGCAAGCCCAGGCAAGTTGTGAGGGTTACAGATAGTGTGACATGAACCCAAGATCCCGGTTGAGGCCGTCCTCATGTGTGTGGAACTTGGCTATCAGTTTCTGCTCAGTGATTCTGCATTGTCGTGTGTCGTGAAGGCCGCCTTGGAGAACGCTTACCCGAAGATCAGAGGCTGAATGCCCGTGACCGCTGAAGTGTTCCCCGACAGGAAGAGAACATTCCTGCCTGGTGATGCTTGAGCGGTGTTCATTCATCCGTTGTCGTAGCAAAGGAAGGCCAGTCAGAGTACAGAATTCAGAAATACACAAGTAGTTATAGTTTCAAATTTGATTATGAGTAATTAGCATATACCAATCAAGGTACAGGAGTTATCCCAATCCACTCACAGTTATTGATTAAGGTTACATCATTCATTAGGTATAGATATTAAAACCAATCACAATCACCTTATGCTTGCTTAATGATAGTATCCAATCAGCATGAGGTTTTAATTGCATCAGTTGGATATTGTTCCAACTATCTTAGGCAGCACGGTAGCACAGTGGTTAGCACTGCTGCCTCACGGCACCAGGGACCTGGGTTTAATTCCGGCCTCGGGTCACTGCCTGTGTGGAGTTTGCACAGTCTCCCCATGTCTGCGTGGGTTTCCTCCCACAGTCGAAAGATGTGCGGGTTAGGTGGATTGGCTATGCTAAATTGACCCTCGTATCAGGGGGATTAGCAGGGTAAATATGTGGGGTTACGGGAATAGGGCCTGCGTGGGATTGTGGTTGGTGCAGACTCGATGGGCCAAATGGCCTCCTTTTGCACTGTAGGGATTCTGTGGATTCTACATCTTCCTCCCTTTCTGCTTATCTGAAACGCTTGTACTCGGATAGTCAACCTTTGTCTGGCATGAGCAGCTTACTATCCTGATGTGCATGGCTCTGCTGTTAAACAATGTGCAGGCTTTTTTTTGTGGTTTATCTCTTTTAACCCTTTCACTCAACACTGTTATTAACAATGGTTACTATTCTCCTCCATAATTATTAGTATTGGTATTACCCCCCTCAATTATTGCACTTTCTCCTTGTTCCGGGTTTCTCTTTTATCCTATCAAATCCTTTTGATCATTTTAAACTTCTAATAAACGAGTCCTCAATTTTTGAAAGCAATGTAAGCCATATTAATGACATCTGTCTCCATTATTTAACCTTTCGAGCCTTGGATGATTTTTGGTGATTTTGCACTCTATGCCCGAGTCAATACATCCTTCCTGAGATGTGATGCTCAGAACACAATGCACTACTCCAGATAGTGTCTGACCAGCCTCTTAGAATCATAGAACCATACAGTACAGAAAGAGACCACCCAGCCCATCAAGTCTGCACTGACTCTCTGAAAGAACATCCCACCCAGGCCCTCCCTTCTGCCCTATTCCTGTAACCCCACGCATTTGCCATGGCTAATCCCCCTGACCTTCACATCTTTGGACACTAAGGGGCAATTAGTATAGTCAATTCACCTAACCCGCACATCTTTGGACTTGTACAACTGAAGAAAAACTTCCTTCCCTTTATAATTCAGCTCCCTTGAGATAATTCTACATTCAATTAGCGTTTCTGATTACTTTTTGTAACTGTTAGCATTTTAGTTGTCTGGACACCCAAATTTTTGTTCTTCCAGAGTTCCCACTTCCTCTCCATGTTCCATCTGCCTACATCTCTTCACAAATCTATTAGCCGGCGTTTTGCCCTGTCACTTAACTTTGGACTCTTTGCAACTTGCTGCTCCTCCTAATTTTGTGCCCTCACAACCTTTGACAAGCAACTCTCCATTTATAGAATGGTTACAACACAGGAGGCCATTTGGTCCATCATGTTGACACCAGCTCTGAAAGCAACTCACCTGCTCCTACTCCCCTGCCTCCATCCTGCAGTCCAACATGTCTTTTCTCTTCAGTTAATTATCCAACTTTCTTTTGAAAGCCATGATTTCAATCTGCATCCACCATCCTCTCGTGCAGCGCATTCCAGATTCTAACTACATTCAGATTTTCCTTGTTGCCTCTGGTTCTTTCACTGTTCGCCTTTATTTGGTGTCCTCTGGTTCTCGACCCTTCTGCCAATGGGAACAACTTCTCCCTATTTACTCTGTCCAAGTTCCTCATGATTCTGAACACCTTTATCAAATGTCCTCTCAACTTCTTCTCTAAGGCAGAGGTGGGCAATCTGCAGCCCAGGGGCCACATGTGTCTCATCTGAATTCTGAGTGTGGCCCACTAGGCATTTTGTTGACTGTTGCCCACATGCAGACTTGCTCCATTCCGCTGATTTCCATCGCGTAGTTTTTTTCCCTGGAAATAATGACTGGAGTGAAACATACGCAAAGCAAGGGCGATGGAAGTGAGGTGTGTGCTGATTGCTCACAATATTGACTGTGAGAGCCGGGCACTCCCTCTGTGTCCAATCAAGTGTAAGTATATATTTTCCTTTTACCACTTGAAATTGACAGTTCTATTAATATACAAATGATTAAACATTTTTCTGTAACTCATTATGAAATATTCATAAAATCATAGAATCCCTACAGTACAGAAAGAGGCCATTTGGCCCATCGAGTCTGCACCGATCACAATTCCACCCAGGCCCTATCCCCATAACCCCATGAATTTACCCTAGCTAGTCCCCCTCACATTAAGGGGCAATTTAGCATGGCCAATCCACCTAACCTGCACATCTTTGGACTGTGGGAGGAAACCGGAGCACCTGGAGGAAACCCACGCAGACACGGGGAGAACATGCAAATTCCACAGTGACCCAAACCAGGAATCGAACCTGGGTCCTTGGCGCTGTGAGATAGCAGTGCTAACCACTGTGCCACCGTGCCACCCCAGTGTACATTAAATGTATTTAATCTTATTCATGGGGTCATGGTTAGTGAAAGAGCCTGATTTAAACCTTGTGGCCCATTGAGATGAAGGAGAGCCACTCATGTGGCCCACTCACTAGCCTACAGTGAACATCCCCAGATTCTCTGGTCTGACCAAAGTCTCTCATCCCTGAAACCATTCCAAATTTGGCTTGTCAGCTACGACTCTCACCATAGATGCACCATAGAAAGCATCCTTTCTGGTTGTATCACAGCTTGATATGGCTCCTGCTCTGCCCAAGGCTGCAATAAACTACAAAGGATCGTGAACAAAGTCCAGTCCATCACTCAAACCAGCCTCCCACCCGTTGACACCGTCTACACTTCCCGCTGCCTCGGAAAAGCAGCCAGCATAATTAAGGACCCCATGCGCCCTGGACATTCTCTCTTCCACCTTCTTCCGTCAGGAAATAGATACAAAAGTCTGAGGTCACGTACCAACTCAAGAACAGCTTCTTCCCTGCTGCTGTCAGACTTTTGAATGGACCTACCTTATATTAAGTTGATCTTTCTCTACACCCTAGCTATGACTGGAACACAACATTCTGCACTCTCTCCTTCTCCATGCTATGCTTTATGTGTATAATCCAAGAAGCAATAGTTTCCACTGCATACCGATACATCTGACAATAATAAATCAAATCAGATCATTCAAATCTTTTCTGTACCCTAACGCCTTCACATCTTTCCTTAATCCAGATTTTCTTTCTAATTCAGTTCCAAATGATGTTACTTAAAAGTACAAAAACTGTTACATTACTGTCAAATGTTTTGCTCCTTCCTGCTGGGTATTGTTTTGCCAGCTAGGATATGTTCGAATCTGCTTTAAAATAAGTTTTGTTTATTTACATTTTGTAGGGCTGTCCCCAAAGTTAGTTTCTCATAAAATGCAAGTCTGAATCTTTAGGATATCTAATGGCTTCACAGCCACAGATTGAGCCAGGTATTGGTGGACACCTACCTGGTCACAGGTCAAGACTGTTTCAGTTCCTCTCGGATCAAAACACTCATTGCTGGCTGATTCCCTCCAAACACTGCAGTAGCTCCACTATTAACACCTGCTGCTGATCCAATGCAGCAGTAGTCCAGTCCACACCAGCATAGGGCGGGTGGTTAGCTGCCTCACAGTGCCAGGGACCCAGGTTTGATTCCCGGCCTCGAGTCACTGTCTGTGTGGGGTTTGCACATTCGCCCCGTGTCTGCGTGGGTTTCCTCCGGGTGCTCTGGTTTCCTCCCACAGTACAAAAGATGTGCTGATTAGGTGCATTGGCCGTGCTAAATTCTCCCTCAGTGTGCACAAACAGGTGTGGCAACTAGGGGATTTTCACAGTAACTTGATTGCAGTGTTAATGTAAGCCTACTTGTGACTAATAAGTAAACTTTTTTTTAAACTTTTAACATGATTCCAACCTTCCTCGTGTGCTTTAACCAGGAGGCTAAATCACCACTAACCATGTTGTTGCCTGCACCACAAAGAGCTGTGGGCACAGCTGAACTTGTGTAACAGTGTTTTTAAGCATAGTTCAACATGTACTTCAAGATAGCACACTAGTTACAAGTGTAGCCTTGGCATTTTGATTGCTGAGTCAGCAATGAAGGATCTGGGTTGAATTACTCCTGATTTATGCTGTTGACTTGTTCCAGTTTGATTAAACAGCATCCTCAAAGGATTTTACTGTTCTAACTGAATTCAGCTCTCCCACCCCCAGTAACGTTCTCTACAGTGTCTTTACTATTCTCCCAGTCGACTCTATACCAGGCGGTACCTCTATCCAAGAGAATAAGTCAGTGTCATTCTCCAGCCAGTTACCAAATAGGCAATGACGACAAAAATAATGGTTCTTTTTTCAAATTCTTGACAATTTTCTATTCATCCTCCAACATTGAAACTGCAACAGCGAAGGACATTAGGGGTTGTCCTTGGAGGACACAGCCGGGGAGAATTTTCTTCCTGAGGGTTTTGCGACTTTTGAACTCAGCCTCAGTGGAAGCGAGGTCACTGAATATCTTTAAAGGCAGAGATAGATAAGTTCTCGTTAAGCAAGGGAATCTGAAGTTATTGGGGTGGATGGGAATGTAGAAGCTGAAACATAAACTGATCAGCCATGATCTTATTGAATGACGCAGCAGCAGGCCATTCGTCCCCTTTTTTGTATGTTTGTATTTAGCCCTGCGTAGGTAATAATTCTTCAACTGGCCATCATTTCTTTCACCACATTGTCTTATATTTCTATTTATTAAGTGACGTTGCAGTCATTCCCCTCAGTGGCTGCATATAATCAGGTTCTATTGCATTAGCCACTGGTAGTTGTTGCGACAGTAAGGGTCACCCAAGTGAGTATTATTCGTGGCAAGTCTAGGCAGCGATTATCTTGCAATTCCAAGGACTTTTAACCCATTGTGCCACCGGCTTCGAATATCCAAGATTTCAATTGCACGTGCTGTTGTGGGCATGATTCTGTATTTATTTTAGCTGCAGTTACACAATGTATCTATTAAAATATTTCAGCTGTGCGAGAATAGTTCATTCTAGTTTACGGTCAATGCATCTGAACAATAGTCAATCAATACTGATAGGAAGCTATTCATTTTGAGACAACGTCCTGACTTTTTCCACGGGTAGCGCTTCCTGTGAGATGACTAACTAAACTAAGCTACGCCATGAGACGGCACGGTAGCACAGTGGTTAGCACTGCTGCTTCACGGCACCAGGGACCCGGGTTCGATTCCCAGCTTGGGGTCACTGCCTGTGTGTAGTCTGCACGTTCTCCCCATGTCTGTGTGGGTTTCCTTCAGGTGCTCCGGTTTCCTCCCACAGTCTGAAAGATGTGTGGGTTAGGTGCATTGACCCGAACAGGCGCCAGAGTGTGACGACTAGGGGAATTTCACAGTAACTTCTTTGCAGTGTTAATGTAAGCCTTACTTGTGACTAATAAATAAACTTTAAATCATTTTCATTCTAACTCAGGAGGCAGGCTCTGCCGCACGAGTAAGATGCTGGAATAATGCAGGGAAATAACTTCATTGAGGACAGACTTAGACCAGAAATACAAGCTGCAGTTTCCTCTCGTAACCCAATTGTTTCCTTTATGTCCTAAACTGAAATTGTTTTGGGTCATCTCGCCAAGAGACTAATCACGTGAGCCTGGCAGATATCCTCTCATTGTGTCTCACTATGCTCAGCTTTGAAAGAATTACCTGTTTTATTCTCCAGGACCAACATCCTTGGAAATTACAAAAAGATTTGCGTGTGGAAAAAGTGAGGGGAGAAAGATATTTCCCAAAATTATTTGGGTAGCTCGGTGGCACGGTGGTTAGCACTGCTGCCTCACAGCACCAGTGACCCAGGTTCAGTTCCAGCCTTTGGTGACTGTGTGGAGTTTGCACGTTCTCCCCGGCTCTCCGTAGGTTTCCTCCGGGTGCTCCTGTTTCCTCCCACACTCCAAACATGTGCAGGTTAGGTTAATTGGCCATGCTAAATTGCCCCTGAGTGTCCCAGGATGTGTAAGTTAGGAGGATTAGCAGGGTAAATACGTGGGGTATGGGCTTAGGGCCTGGGTGAGATGCTCTTTCGGAGAGTTGGTCCAGACTTGATGGGCTGAATGGCCTCCTTTTGGACTGTAGGGGTTCTATGATTTCTTTGACACTATAATAGAATCCCTACAGTACAGAAGGAGGCCATTCGGCCCATCGAGTCTGCACCGTCCACAATCCTACCCAGGCCCTATTCCCGCAACCCCACACATTTACCCAGCCAATCCCCCTGACATTAGAATCAATTTTAGCATGGCCAGTTAACCTAACCTGCACACCTTTTGGGCTGTGGGAAGAAACCGACGCAGACACGGGGAGAACATGCAAACTCCACCCAGACAGTGACCTGAGGCCGGAATTGAACCCAGGTCACTGGCACTGTGAGGCAGCAATGCTAACCACCGTGTCACCCTTATCTGGCTGGTAAGTGCTGAGAAGATGGATGCAACATTAGAAACAAGTATAAAATAAAAATGCTGCACTATTTCTCCACAGATTTCAGATGGTAATATTATTTTGTAAAGAAGGTCAATTGAGTTTAAAAGTGCAGGACAATCCCAAACAGGAATGAATATATTTACATGTCCTTGGTGAGAAAATAGCTTCCTCAATTAAACCGCAGTGAGCTGGTCATTCTCCTCTTGGTTGCAATCTGTTGTTAGCTGCTAAGGTGTTGGAACAACTAACTATAGTTAACATCCAATTGCTGTATGTCCACTTTGTGCTTCATTACTTACGCTATCGCCCAGTTCTACATCTAGTGTCTCCCAAAGAGAAAGGGTGATGTTGCATAGCCGACCTATCCAACTCCTATCTCCAGGCAACACTCGTGTAACATTTCATAAGATTCAAATGTGGGGTGAAGGTCAAAGAGACACAGAGCAGCAATTTCCTTTAAATTGCTTCTCTCTCTCTTCAGAGGGGAGCACGCCGACATGGATAGGTAGAGGGTTTTTGAATATGAGCAATGAACATCCTGCAAATTCAGATCACTTCCACACCGCAAGTGAAATGTCATTTTCTCGCCGTGTTCAAGGGAGCTGGTGTGCAATTCAATAACCTGTGGGTAACCCATCCTTAGTACATCTGACACCTGTATTTTCTGGGAAGTTCATGAAACTCAATGCATCGGTAACATTAGAACCCGCAATCCCTCAAGGGATGGAGTTAATAATGTAGAGAGTTGGACAGAAATGTGACATGTGCCTTGCAAAGGTTCCTCTGATTACTGCAAGAAGATATTTTCAAACTTCCTGAAGTAAATATCAATTGCTCTTTTGAGAGGGAAAGGAAATCACTGTGTAAACGAAATTGGTTAAATTCAAATATTTGTAACTTTGCTCCACCATTTACTATCACTGGGAGGGCTGTTCCACATCTGGTAGAAGTAGGCTTGGAGTCCAACCAAGTCAGTCACGTTCTACAGTTCTCTTCATTAGCTGAACAAGAGAAGATTATTTAATCTTTGATTAAAATGGGCACCTGGCTGATGAAACAGTCGTTGGTCGGCCATTTAAGTTGCAATGCTTAAATAGTTAAGGAACAGTAAGAAGTCTCACAACACCAGGTTAAAGTCCAACAGGTTTGTTTGGAATCACGAGCTTTCGGAGCTTTGCTCCTTCATCAGGTGAGTGGCCACTCACCTGATGAAGGAGCAACGCTCTGAAAGCTCGTGATGTCAAATAAACCTGTTGGACTTTAACCTGGTGTTGTGAGACTTCTTGCTGTGCCCACCCCAGTCCAATGCTGGCATCTCCACATCGTAGTTAAAGGAAGTGAGATCAAATCCATAGTTCAATTGTATGAATATTGGGGTTAAATGCTTTTTATAAATGCCTCTTTCTGTGTAATTACCAACCCACTAAAAAAATCATTCACGTGTTGGGAAGCTCACGTGTTGCTACATTTTCCAGGTAGTTAGTTTTTGAACAAGTGAAAATAAGCACCTATTTCTTTCCACTAAAGAGGAAATTCCTATTATGCCCATTGTCTTAAAAATGGAGACTCGTCTCCAGAGTTGGAGTACAGAATTCATTGCCTTGCAATATAAATTCAAGCTAGAACAATGTATGGCTAATATAATATAATGACTAAAGTTCCACTTGGTTATGGTTTGTGCTTTTCTTCCATTCCATACAATTTTCTTAATGTAGAATCCAAAAGAAAATCCACAGACCTGAAAAGAGTAAGAGGATTGTGTTAATGAACTGGAAAATATCTTACAGAAAAATCAATCCCATCAGAACAAGATAAAATCACCGCCCAGTGTATTGCTCTTTTAGCAAACTGGTCTCCTGAATCTATAACTCTTGCTATAATGACACAATGGAACCATCCAAGTCCTGCTGCTCCCAGACAGGGAAGTTGTTTGATGTGTTCTTTGAGTCTTCATCTCCCTCTATCTCCAACCTACCTTTATCTTCACCAAGACCCAACTTCCTAGTGACTTGATCAGATTTCAGTTTTCACAAGATCATGAGGTACTGGCTGGCTATAGGCGGCTATTTCCAAATCCTGCAGGTTAGGATCAGAGAGTAAGAAAAGGTGCGTTCTGAGGGGATAACTAATCTGGTTGGTGTTAACTGCCGCTGTCTTATTTCTACCAGATGGGTAGGGGTTAAAATCTACCTCGTGTATACAATGTAGTAAAATGGTCAGATGAATTGACACAAAACCATGAGTGATTGGGCGGCACGGTGGCACAGTGGGTAGCACTGCTGCCTCACAGCTCCAGGGACCCGGGTTCAATTCCAGCTTGGGTCACTGTCTGTGTGGAGTTTGCACGTTCTCCTCGTGTCTGCATGGGTTTCCTCCGGGTGCTCCGGTTTCCTCCCACATTCCAAAGATGTGTAGGTTAGGTTGATTGGCCATGCAAATTTGCCCCGTGATGTCCTGAGATGTATAGGTTAGAGGGATTAGCAGGGTAAATGTGTGGGGTTACAGGGATAGGCCTGGGATGGCATTGTGGTTGGTGCAGACGTGATGGGCTGAATGGACTCCTTCTGCACTGTAGGGATTCTATGATTTCTATTTCTCTGAACTATTCTGTTTACAATATCCTGTATGTTGGGACAAGTGATTGAAGTGCAATCTGTAACCCCGGATCTGTAGGATTTACTTCAACTTTTACAGGATTCAAAGCTGAGAATAATATGCTATTACCTTGGTAGACCTACCGCTGTAGATTTAATTGTCAGATCAGAATCTGTAAAGTGCAACGTGTAACTGGAAGACCAGAGCTCCCTGCTGCAGGCTGCACCAAACTATAAAAGGCAAACCATCAGGACTTGCATAACACCATGAAGCTCAGCTCTCTGCCAAGAGTGGCAGCTTTTAACATTAAACAGATTCCCGACAGAGTGTGAAAAGACAAATCATTAATCCAGCGGTGTGGAGGGCTCCAAGAGGTTTCAACGTACTTCTGAATACAGCTTTATAATAGGTGGCACAGTGGCACAGCTGGTAGCACTGCTGCCTCACAGCTCCAGGGACCTGGATTCGATTCCCGGCTCGGGTCACTATCTGTGCAAAGTCTACACATTCTCCCTGTGTCTGTATGGGTTTCCTCCGGGTGCTCCGGTTTCCTCCCACAATCCAAAGATGTGCGGGTTAGGTGCATTGGCCATACTAAATTGCCCCTTAGTGTCCCGGGATGCGTAGATTAGCAGGATAAATATGTGGGGCTACGGGGATAGGATCTAGGTGGGATTGTTGATTTGATTTGATTTATTATTGTCACATGTATTAACCTACAGTGAAAAGTATTGTTTCTTGTTGTTTGTTGTCGATGCAGATTCGATTGGCCGAATGGCCTCCTTCCGTACTGTGGGGTTTCTATAATTCACTGATAAGTTGAGAAATAAATTTTCCATATATGTAATATTTTTGGAAATTTGTTCTTTTTCGTCATAAAAAAATTGGTGAAATGTGCTCACAAATCTTTGCGATCGGTGCAGTTCACCAACACTTCCATTGTGAAGACTGTGCCACTTTTAGCCATTGGGCCTCTGCAAAGCCATTTGCGTGACCCATAGCAGGAATTTACAACTTAGGTTCATTGGCTTCCCACGCTGGCCATGTGGGACATTAAAGGGTGAGATTCTCCGGTCTCATCTGTGGCGAGCGAGAACGGAAAACTTTGCGTTTTAGCCAAAGCTCCATTAACTTTCAGCAGCACTGGTAAATCCCAGCCATGAACAAGAATGGAAGATTTAGGCCCAAGCCATTGATTAGTTCCTCTAGGCTACATTGTTCAATAAATCAATAACTTGGGATAAAGACAAAGCGTAACAGGTTTGACAATGTTAGTGTGTAGTGTGTTCTGTCTAACCTAATAAATAAATTAAGAATTTTAAAAACTCTCTTAACATGGAATTATGCAAACAAACAAGCTAAACATAGCTTGTTGGATAAGGATCAAGCTAGTTGTTATCTATAAGTAAATGATTCATGAAATGTATTTATGGTATTGCTACATATATCGACTAGTGTATTTCTTCACTTTGCCACATTAAGCAGCTAACGCTTAAAGTTTATTTATTAGTGTCACAGTAACACTGCAATGAAGTTACTGTGAAAATCCCCTGGTCGCCACACTCCAGCACGTGTTCGGGTACACTGAGGGAGAATTTAGCATGGCCAATGCACCTCACCAGTCTTTCGGACTGTGGGAGGAAACCAGAGCACCTGGAGGAAGCCCACGCAGACACGGGGAGAATGTGCAGATTCCACACACAGTGACCCAAGCTGGGAATTGAACCCGGGTCCCTGGCGCTGTGAGGCAGCAGTGCTAACCACTGTGCCATCCTGCTCCGTCTTCTATACAATTATTCCCCTCTTTCTCTCCACTTCTACTCATAGTTAACAAACTTTGCTCGACCGAGTAACTCTCACCAGAAGATTGTATTCTTTCGAATAGGATATCAGTACATGCACCACCATGGCTTTTTAAACCAATTACAAAGTCTGAAACACTTGACTGTACCACCCAAGACAAAGTCTTACCGGTCAATGGGAGTTATAATGACTGGGATGGCAGATAGGCCAATAGCAGTTGTTGTCCACTTTCTCATAGGCAGAGGCCACCTGGTAGTTTTCCCCAGTAGCAACAGAGAAGCCGCACATAATCGATTGATAGTGAATCCTGGAATTATAACGGAGGCTAATGCCTGCCAGATGAAAGTATCCACCACCGCTACGCCCACAGTCATAGTTTTTCCAGCTTTGTCTCCATGAGCCTAGGAGTGGGGAGTGGGGAATTGGGGAAGTGGGGTAGAGTCAGGATTGTTAGGCATTTAAAGCACTTAAAATAAAACAAATTAAAAATTGTAAGTTGGCATTCTTGGCAGTTTTGAGTTTTGAAAGATAGCCTAAAGACAGACCTACACTTGGAAACAAACATATCTCATTCAGACAAATGATTGGGACGACAGATTCTATCCCACATCATTTGGTGCCCTGTCGAGGTTTATTGTTGATAAGCTTTACTGCTGGTGGATTTTACCATTACTTCCTCCTGCAGAGTTAGTACCTGCTTTTTACCTCCCTGTCCCTTTCCTTCTCACACATTGCCTCTCCTTTGATAATGTTCGAAAGACGTGCTGGTTAGGTGCATTGGCCATGCTAAATTCTCCCTCAGTGTTACCCGAACAGGCACTGGAACGTGGCGACTAGGGGATTTTCACATTGCAGTGTTAATGTAAGCCCACTTGTGACACTAATAAACTAAATTAAATTGGCTCTGCTATCTCAGTGCCAATTTCCTTGCTATGAGGATGCTTGGACATCCTTTACCCTGGCCACTCAGTTTCTCTGTCTACTTCCTACAGGTTGATCTAGACCCAGATTTTAATCTTCTCTCTGTACAGTAGCACAGCTAATATAAGCAATCAGAGAAAGAGCTTTGTGACTCAATGCAGAACAAGTTTTAACTGCAGGCCAGCCTCTGGGCAGTCTGGATATTAGAGAAAATGTGGTGATACTTCTTCATACAGGACGGCACGGTGGCACAGTGGTGAGCACTGTTGCCTCACAGCGCCAAGGACCGGGTTCGATTCCCGGTTTGGGTGACTGTGCAGACTCCATACAGACATTCTCCCCGTGTCTGCATGGGTTTCCTCCGGGTGCTCCGGTTTTCTCCCACAGTCCAAACATGTGCGGGTTAGGTGGATTGACCATGCTAAATTGCCCCTTCATGTCAGGGGGATTAGCTGGGGTAAATGCATGGGATTATGGGGATAGGGCCTGGGTGGGATTGTGGTCGGTACAGACTCGATGGACTAACTGGCCTCCTTCTGCACTGTAGGATTCTATGATTTGACCCTTCTTGCTGGGAGCAGCATTGGAATTGCAAAGGTTCCAGCAATGGTGAAAATTTCTGACGGAATTATGAGAAAAGTTCGAACTTTTGTGGGAAGGAAACTTCCACAGTAACCACCCCTGTAACCACAGTAACCACCCCTGTAACCACAGTAACCACCCCTGTAACCACAGTAACCACCCCTCTCTGCTGCACAACTTTATTCAAAAATTTATCCGGCAGTTTTGAGTATTTTCCCCACATGCTATCAAAATTTAAACGCTGCCTATTCTAGAGAATCCATATGGAGGTATTTTCTACATGATAAATGTAGTTTGTTTCGCAGTCGGTTATTATTCATAATTTATTTATATCGCTCAATCCCTTATTCCAAGTTTCTACCATGAACAAGCTCTATCAACAGGTAGAGGATCTTATCCAGGGTCTAGTAAATTTTAAACAGCAGTTTTCTGTGTTCACAAACCAAGTTCTGGCTGTTGGAAGTTACAAATAAAATCGTCACTTCCACAAGCAGAAACCATGCCTATCCTATGAAACTATTCCAAAAAGTTTGTTAAATGAAAAATATTAACTTTTCTTTCAGAAAATACTCTGATCATGATCTCTGAAAGTTCACGCATAGTGGCTCCATGGCCCTAAAAAGAGAAAGCCAAAATAATCCTGGTCAAATTAAACAGAATGATTCTCAGTGGAAGTGTTTTGGACAGAGAGGAATTGGAAGGCATGAAAGTGATGTGAGGACTAGTCCCGCTACATTGAGGACTGAGTTGAGGAGGAACTTCTTCACACAAAGGATTGTGAATTCGTGGAATTCCCTGCCCAGTGAAGTAGTTGAGGCTACCTCATTGAATGTTTTTAAGGCAAAGATAGATAAATTTTTGAACAGTAAAGGAATTAAGAGTTATGTTGAGCGGGCGGGTAAGTGGAGCTGAGTCCACGAAAAGATCAGCCATGATCTTATTGAATGGCGGAGCAGGCTCGAGGGGCCAGATGGCCTACTCCTGCTCCTAGTTCTTATGTAAGGTTTTTCCCTGTTATTGATCCGGAACCATGGAGACACATGCCCTGTTACAGAGAACTGCCACAGATGTGACAGGGTGAATGGCCTCCTTGTGGATTCTAACACTCTTCATCAGACGAAAGGTTAAGCTGTTAGAACATCAGTGAAGGAGCAGATCACCGAACAGGTGAGGGCAACTTATTTTCTCAACTCTATAGCTTGTTGTGCTGAAGTGAACTTCTGACAAAGTATACTTAACAAGTGGGATAAGACCATGAGAAAATAAGACCATAAAAAATAGGAACAGGAGTAGGCCATTCGGCCCCTCAAGCCTGCTGCGTTATTCTATAGGATCATGGCTGATCCGACATTCCTCACATCCACTTTGCTGCCTTTTCCCTGTAACCCTTGATTTCCTTACTGATCAAAAATCTATCCATCTCAGCCTTAAATATACACAAGGACTCTGCCCCACAGCTCTCTGTGGCAAGGAGTTCCAAAGACACTCAACCCTTAGAGAAGAAATTCCTCCTTATTTGAATCTTAAATTGGCACCCCTTTATTCTGAGACTATGTCCTCTGGTTCTAAGCTCTCCCATGAAGGGAAACATCCTCTCAGCATTTACCCTGTCAAGCCCCTTAAGAATTCTATATGTTTCAAGGAGATCACCTCTCATTCCTCTAAATTCCAATGAGTAGAGTCCCAACCTGTTTAACCATAAGACAATCCCACCACACTAGGGATCATACTATTTTGATCAACATATTTCTTATGTTCTTATGTTCTTTCTTATACTCGTGAACCTTCTCCAACCTACTTCCAATGAAATAATATCTTTCCTTAAATAAGGGAATCAAAATTGCTCACAATACTCCAGATGTATTCTCACCAGTACCTGGTACATCGGAGCAAGACTTCCTTACTCTTATACTCCAACCCTCTTGAAATAAGGACCAACATACCATTGCCTTCCTGATTACCTGCTGCACTGTTATCACCATCGATGATCATGTAAATCCACAGAGTTAGTGGAGTCTGCCCATGAGATTGTGGTCGGTGCAGACTCGATGGGCCGAACGGCCTCCTTCTGTACTGTAGGGATTCAATGACATCCCAGTGCAGAAATCCTGTGCAACAGTGATATACCTGCTGTGTGCTAGTTTTCTGTGTTTCATGCACAAATACCCCCAAGTCCTTTTGTGTTACAGCTTTCTGCAGCTTTCCTCTATTGAAGTAATACTCTGTTTGCTCCCTTCCAAAATGAACAACTTCACTTTTGCCACATTACACTCCATTTGCCAACCTACTTAACTGATCAATAGCTCTTTGTAAACTGTTTGTATCCCTCTCACAAACTTGTCTCTCTGCCTATTTTTGTGTCATTTGCAAATTTGGCTACAGTACATTTGCTTCCTTCCTCCAACTCATTAATATATATTGTAAACAGTTGCGGTTCCAGCACTGACCACACTGGTTACAGGTCACCAACCTGAAAAGAAACCCTTTTTCCCCACTCGCTGTTTCCTGCCCATTAGCCAAGTCTCTATCCATGCCAATATACTATCTCAACACCATGGGCTCTTACCTTCTGACTTAACCTTTTGTGAGGTACGATGTGAACGCCTGCTGGAAGTCCAAATACAACACATCTACTGGTTCTCCATTATCTATTTGTGTTGACACTTCCTCAAAAAACTCTAACAAATTAGTCAGACGTGGTTTGCCTTTCATGAAGCCATGCTAACTCTGCTTGATTAGATTGTGATTTTCTAAATGTGCTGCTATTACTTCCCTAATAATTGATTCCAACATTAGACGTTAGGCTAATCGGCCTATAGTTACCCGCTTTTTGCCTCCCTCCCTTTTGAATAGGAGTATCACATTGGCAAGGATTTGATTGATGTGATGCGGTTGAAGGCAAGTCGCACGCACACACACTGAGCCTCACATTGTATTGCAATCTTGGGTGTCTGAATAGTTTTCTAAGAGAAAATGCTCGTATGCAGCCTAATTTAAAAGGTAACACTAATAGATGTGTAACAAGCAGAGCAGAATTATTCAGTGTGTGAAAATTTGTACTTACAGCAGCCGCCTTCTTCCCTTTGTCGACTGCATCAGCTGTCACATATGCTGTTGATATCCCATAAGTTGCCCAGACGAATCCCACAGGTATTAGTGCCCGGAATGCTTCGCCAACTTCATTAGCATATCCTTAATCCACCAAAGAGATCAAAAATCAGATTTGTGTTGTCATAAAGAGCTCCATGTCTTCAAAGCCCCACCCTCCCCGCTCTCATTTATGTTTAAACATCTTTAAAAAGGCAACCTTCTGCGTAGCCTACTGTCTCCTGGGTCATTCATTCATAGATTCCCTAAGGCGGCCATTCGGCCCATCGATACTGCACTGACATCAATCCCACCCTGACATCAATCCCACCCAGGCCCTATCCCAATAACCCTGCCTATTTACTCTGCTAATCCCCCTGACACTAAGGGGCAATTTAGCATGACAAATCCACCTGGGATTTTCCCAGTAACTTCATTGCAGTGTTAATGTAAGCCTACTTGTGAGACTAATAAATAAACTTTAATCTTTTGGACTGTGGGAGGAAACCGGAGCACCCGGAGGAAACCACGCAGACACGGGGAGAATGTGCAGACTCTGCACAGACAGTGACCCAAGCCGGGAATCGAACCCAGGTCCCTGGAGCTGTGAAGCAGCAGTGCTAACCACTGTGCTACCGTGCCACCCAATCTACTCTGATTTGCCTCAAGACAGCAAGCACCTCCTCCCCTTTAATCTGTATAGGTTCCATGACCTCCCTACTTGTTTGCCTTATTTCCATAGACTCCATGCCAGTTTCCTTAGTAAATACGGATGCAAAAAACCCATTTAATAACTCCCCCATTTCTTTTGGTTCCACACATAGCCGACCACTCTGATCTTCAAGAGGACCAATTTTATCCCTTACTATCCTTTTGCTCTTAATATACCTGTAGAAGCTCTTAGGATTATCCTTCACCTTGTCTGCCAAAGCAACCTCATGTCTTCTTTTAGCCCTCCTGATTTCTTTCTTAAGTAGCTTCTTGCACTTTTTATACTCCTCAAGCATCTTACTTGCTCCCTGTTGCCTATACATATCATACATCTCTCTCTTCTTCTTTACCAGAGTTCCAATATCCCTCGAGAACCAAGGTTCCTTATTCTTATTCACTTTGCCTTTAATCCTGACAGGAACATACAAACTCTGCACTCTCAAAATTTCTCCTTTGAAGGCCTCCTACTTACCAATCACATCCTTGCCAGGGAACAGCCTGTCCCAATCCACGCTTTTTAGATCCTTTCTCATTTCTTCAAATTTGGTCTTTTTCCAGTTTAGAACCTCAACCCGAGGACCAGATCTATCTTTATCCATGATCAAGTTGAAACTAATGGCATTATGATCACTGGAACCAAAGTGTTCCCCTACACACACTTCCGTCACTTGTCCTAACTCGTTTCCTAATAGGAGATCTAATATTGCATCCTCTCTAGTTGGTACTTCTATATATTGATTTAGAAAATTTTCCTGAACACATTTTACAAACTCTAACCCGTCTAGACTTTCAACAGTATGGGAGTCCCAATCGATATGTGGAAAATTTAAATCCCCTACTATCACAACTTTATGTTTCCTGCAGTTGTCTGCTATTTCTCTGCAGATTTGCTCCTCCAATTCTCGCTGACTATTGGGTGGTCTATAATACAACCCCATTAATGTGGTCATACCGTTCCTGTTTCTCAGCTCCACCCATATGGCCTCGGTAGACAAGCCCTCTAATCTGTCCTGCCTGAGCACTGCTGTAACATTTTCCTTGACTAGCAATGCCACCCCCCCCCCCCCCCCCCCTTCATCCCTCTGCCTCTATCACGTCTGAAACATCAGAACCCTGGAACATTGAGCTGCCAGTCCTGCACCTCCTGTAGCCAAGTTTCACTAATGGCTATAATGTCATAATTCCATGTGTCAAACCACGCCCTCATTGAAATAGACACACCTCAGAAGATTATTACCACCACACACAACCCTTCTATTTGTGAGACTTCTTACTGTGCCCACCCCAGTCCAACGCCAGCATCTCCACCTTAAAGAAGGAAAGTGAGGTAGAGACAAAGGGGTGCAGTGAGGGTAGTCCAGAGCCCATCACAAGCTGGAGGAACAGCACTTCATCTTCCGATTATACACTTCACAGACTTTTGGATTTAATACCGAGGTTCAACAATTCCAGACCATGAACTCTTTCCTCCATCTTGACCCCCTATTTTAATCCAATTTTTTTCCCCCAACATCACCCCTCCCCCACAGGGCCAGACTGTAACTTGTTCTACTCTCACTGAACACTGGCCTTGTTCTGCTATTAATACATTCTGCTCACTTGCCTGGTGCCATGATCAGCACCTTTTT